>NC_051273.1:32208813-32508813 GCF_015220745.1 Sebastes umbrosus
TTGCAAAAATAATGATTTGATCCATTCTCTGGTACTCACTGTAAAACAACAACCTTTCCTGCCTTTTGAGGGTTTTTAATAACTACAAAGGTTTCAGAGGACACGATACAGAGAGCATGATGCAGGAAATGGCACCAATTGTATCCAAGCCATTCTCGGTCAAGGTGTCAATGGGAAGGGAGGTAGAGTGTTGCACGCCGTGTGTCTCTTCCGTCTTTCCTGTCTCAGGACAGCAGAGTGGGCGCGGCGGAGAGAGTCGGGAAGCTCAACAGATCCTTAGAGATACAGCTCAGGCACCAGCCAGACATACCCCCACCCCTCCGCATTCCTCTTATGGTCACAACGCTTCATAGTAATCACCCCCCCCCACCCTTGCCCTCCCCTACACTTACAGTCACAGAGGCCTGGCATTACCCACCAACTACGATTTAGGGGAAGTCCAGACCGGTACCTGGAACTGCGTAGCATCATAAGAGAGCATCACACATGCCGGTGTTACGCACATAAATGCTCCACATCCTTATGTCAGTGGTTACGCACGTTGGGTACCTACGGGACGGGATGAGAAGGTGACTATTTAGGCCCTTGTTGGGAATGTTGGCAGTGGCGTGGGCACTGATGCAGGAACAGGGTGGATTACTGTACATCACGTATTTCCTCTAAGTAGCCCTCCCATCACTGTGTCCTGTGTCCTCAATCACTCCCTTCACTTCCTTTTAAAGGCTCGGTGTCACCCCATTAGAGGTTAGGACATACTAACACGACAGAAACCTGCTCCTTTCAGGGCTCATATTTAGGGCTGTCAATCGATTAAAATATTTAAACGCAAATAATTGCATGATCGTCCATAGTTGAAGCAGCAGTGGGTAGAAATGAAGCAAATATGATTTTAAAAAAAAGTTATTTTTATAAAACGGTCACTATATCTTGACTGTAATACATGAGACAGGTAATCTGAAAAATATCATTGGCTTCTGTGTCCTCCGGTGCTCCTAACAGCATCTGCAAGATTTCACAGACCGGAGGAAAACAAGCAGTAAGAGCTGATCTGGAGTCTGCCGTCCAGCTGCCGGCTGTTAATCACTTGCAAACTCCGATCAAACATTCAAACTAGGCAGCGCTGATCAAATATGAATCAATATTCTGTTACTGAAATGCCTATTCCTCTCCTCAAATGTTTTCAGAAACATCTTGTAGTGTACTGTTTAGCTGTAAAATGAGAAAGTTTGTGAGCCATATTGAGACCAGTTGAGGAAATACCAAGCAGGAGTACAGCCAACAGAAACGCTCTCTCTCTGAAATGACCTGTGATTGGCCAAAGTCTCCCGTCACAGGCTCGATTTTTCTAAAGCCTGAAAACAGAGCCATGATGAGGTGCAGAGATCTAGTTATCTCTCAGAACACTTGAATTACAATATGCTGAAAGGTTATTATGGAATTTCTTCCCAATGATACCAAAAATATTCTGCCTACTGCAGGTTTAATCACAATTAATCGCACATCTTTTATCTGTTCAAAATGTACCTTAAAGGGAGATTTGTCAAGTATTTAATACTCTTATTAACATGGGAGTGGGCAAATATGCTTGCTTTATGCAAATGTATGTATATACTTATTATTGGAAATCAATTAACAACACAAAACAATGACAAATATTGTCCAGAAACCCTCACAGGTACTGCAGTTAGCATAAAAAATATGCTCAAATCATAACATGGCAAACTGCAGCCCAACAGACAACAACATTAGCTTGACTTCCAAAATACCAAATAACAATACTGTAAGCTCTTTAGTTTATACTGTGACCTTAGATATGGGTTAACAATAAGAGTAACACGAAACGCTTCCTTTCCTTATTTCCTTCTGGGAGGTCAGCGTGAAGGGTCAGCACAACAACACATGCAGGGCGGGCCCCTCGCTGACCCAGCTCCTTGAACCCTCAGTCTTCATAAACATAACGGCCACCCTGCTGTTTACTTCCAGTCTCTTCACAAAAACAATGATTGCAGCAATGATTTATATTCTGTATTAAATGTTTGAGCATAATTTCCTCGCATTGTTCCTGTGGACCAATTTTTGTATTTTAATGCAAGTGGCACCACAGCGTCTCCGCACTCTGAAAGGAAGTGGTGGTTTCTGTTTATCCTGTTTGATGCCAACACATTAAAGACAACAGCTTTGTGTTGATGATTAGAAAATGTTGTAAATGAACGCTCAGTACCGGCCTCAGTGTTAACCACGTGTTGTGTTTTTCCCAGTGGGCCTTCGGAGTGACGTTGTGGGAACTGATGACCCTGGGTCAGACCCCCTACGTCGACATAGACCCCTTCGAGATGTCGGCCTATCTGAAGGATGGGTACAGAATAGCACAACCAATCAACTGTCCAGACGAACTGTACGTTGATTTACAGAGTGCACTCACGCAAATACAAACACATTACAAATACAAATACGTTTTATTTTTCTTGTTAATCGATTGCTGAAAAACAAAGATGTTAAATGGACGAAACAAGCAGGTGGAAGATGTCATCCTGTCCTTTGATAAATTCTGACAAAAAAAATCTTTCACTTTTTGACATTTTTTACTTATAATAACAATCAGAGCCTGTCATGGCAAAAACAAGCACTATTAGTGGACGTAAATGACGAAGCCAGCTTGCCCCAATAGGATTACATTGGAGCCTGTGAGCAGCTGCCGTCTACAGCACTCTCCCTCAGTACTGGACCAATTTCAAAAATAGTTGTCCCTATTAGTCAGTTTGACACAAAAACATGGGAAAATAGGGTCCAGATTGAAAAATACCAAAGTTACCCTTTCAGCAATAAAAGTATAAATTATCTTCTAAAATTTCAACCAAAAAAAAGGAGTCTGAAAACACTGATGGAAAGATTGACCTGCCTCCAAATCATGGAGTTGTTTCTATAATTTATTAAATGTACTAATAAGTAGTCAATCCTCATTTTTGACATGCTTGAACTCTTGCTCATCCTTATCGTTGTCATCAGTATAAAAACAAAATGTAAGTTTGTAGATGTTTGTAGTGAAGCATGTTATTGCAGACTTTCCCCAAATGAAGTGTGCTGACACCTTGTGTGTGTTGTAATATGTGAGCTGAGCCAAATGAAACGTTCAGCAGCCACCAGTGTGGGTGAATGTTAAAGCTTATCAGCAATCCTGCAACTGTCAAGAAGAAGGAGCAGCCAACGCCCAAAGGCACCATTCTCCCACCACAGCATTATTATTCACAGGCTGTGTCCTCAACATCCACATTGCAACGAGGGAGGCTGTCACCTTCTCGCCGCTGGGTAATAACTGGGTTTTTTTCCTGGCTCAGAGCAGGGCTGCAGTGGTGGACCACCAGGCTGGTTTAGTTTGGGATGCACGATTGACTGAAATCACTGAGTTGAAGCTTTGGGTGGTTGTTTATCATTCTGAACACTGACGGCCTTAACTTTACGAAGAAATGATTATCTTTTATTAATATTTATTCACAAATTTAAACAGAAAGGGGACACAATAATGTCTGTATTTAATTTTTTATTGTGTATGCTCCCATTTAGTCATTTATAGGCGTGTCATTTCTTAAAGCTTTACACCCCCACTAGTTTGTCCAGCATAAAATATGTCTGGATGTCTGCTAACTCTCTACAATTAAGTTCTGATAATGTTTTTTTTATCACAAGCTTTACAAGCTGGACAATCTGTATACACAACTGCAGTCCTCACTTTATTTTTCCAACATTCTGTCATGAACCTAGATGTGTTTTTTTAATTCCAACCTTAATTTTGAATTGTATTTAAGCGCTGTCTGTTAATCTTAACAGTGTCATTTCTGAGTTTCAGAGAAGCCAAAGCCATCATATATTCTTTGGGCCTACTTTTTTATTTTATTTTGACAGCTCTAAAATGTTCTTTTGCACCCACCAAAATACCTCTTGTGCTGGAAAAACCCTGAATAGTGTTGATTATCCGCAAAGACTTCAGGGAATAATCACCCGATATCTGTTAAGTAACTGAACATGGTTTCCTTCTCAATACAATGGTGCTGAGGTGACGGCTTCCTTTTCCAAAATATTAGAGGTGGCAAAATAAAACATTTACTTCTTGATTAAGAAGTGATTATATCTCACTCGTTTATATCAGCGTTGTACAGGCAGCTCCTGTTTCAGGACAATCTAAAATGTCCTGTAGGTGTTACAGTAATGTGTGGCATTTAATTACAATACCATGAGTTTACCAGCTCTCGATTTTTGTTGTCTTTAACAAACACAAAACTACGACTGTTTATTAGAGCCATTGTAAGTGGGGGAAAAAAAAAAAATAGCCGGGGTTTGGTGGTAAAATTCAGAGAAACCACACAGAATCTCCAAGATTAATGTCGTAAATTTACCAGAAAAAAAATAGGATATTCTCATAAATTTGCAAGTAAAAACTGCAGCACCAGGGTAACGCCAGCTGCCGTTTGTATTTCGTTGCACCTAAAGTAGTGTTCTTATGGTAAGGATGGCCTCTGAGCGAAGCAAAGGTCCTGAAAGATACATATACACACTTTTTTCCATGTTCTTTCTGTGTGATTTTATGAGCATAACGCTGACAAAGGTACGCATTGTAATTTAACTTTTTCCTCATGTTAGACCCTATTTTGCCAGTGGGTTATCCGATAAATTCTAAAGATTGCAGTTTCTGATGTCCTCTCTGACGGACGGCCTCTGAGCAAAGCGAAGGTCCTGAAAGATACATATACGGCGCGTTTTCTTTCATGTTCTTTCTGTGTTTTTTTATGAACATAAATAATAATATAATTAATATATTTTGCACTCGGCAGCTCACGTTACCGCAGTGTTTGATTGTGATGATTGTGGTGTGATGAGGTTGATCCTACCTTACAAAGTGAAGCGATGTGGTTCCTTGACATAAAAAAAACACTATCTGTGACTTTAATCTCAGAGAATTTCTGAGTTTTTTCTTGGAAATTTACCCCCTCCCACTGGCTCCATAATTTAAATTTTTTAAACCCACAATGGCCCTAATACGCCATCGTACAAACCACCCAACATTACCCTGAAATTGCTTGTGGTCAGACATTTGATTTGACCCATATTGTTCTGCTTCCCTCTGTGTTGCAGGTTTGCAGTGATGGCTTGTTGCTGGGCCCTGGACCCGGAGGAGAGGCCCAAGTTTCAGCAGCTTGTTCAGTGTCTCACAGAGTTCCACGCAGCATTGGGCGCTTACGTGTGAAAACAAGCTTCTTCTTCTTTCTTTTTTTTATTACCAAGAACAGCAACTGTAAAGGCTGGCGGACACTACTCATAAGGAATACATGTATGAAAATGTGCCGTACCAGATGACTTAAGCCTGATGCTTTTATTTTGTACAGTTCTTTTGGAGTTTTTATATAGTTGAATTACCTTTTTACAGCATAGCAACGTAAAAGGATTCTTTGTCGAATATTGTTTCGTATGCTTTGAAATCGTCAAGAGATGGCAACTATGATGCTCTTCCATTGCATTCCCGGACATTTATATATGCCATCGGACAAATTTGTTTAAAGAGCAATTTACACCAGCTGGTTTTAAAGACAGTATTTTCTACAGTTTTGTAACTTAGTGAAGCAGTGTAAATTGTAAATGTGTCGTGGACGAGAGTAAGCACAATGATTTAGGTACCAAAGTAGACTCAAGGGCTTCATTTGTGTATGGAACCATACTCTCTGCTATGGTACGAGAGGCCTTTTGGAAACCCGATTGGAGTTTCTTGAGATGATTTCTTTACGAAAGGTACACTGTTTCCTTTTGGATGACACTAAAAATTGTGCCACAGATGAGTTTTCTTCCTTCGTGGATCAGCCGTATGGACGCCGCAGCTTGTACAACATCAGCACCGCAAAGCTTCACATATGACCTTGATTTTTTTAAACAACATCCCGAGTGAATTTTGGACACTGTTGTTATTTGAATGCCACCACCTTCTTCCTCTTTTGTACATTTTATGTTCCACTATCACAACATCCAAACAGAATCATCATCATTATGTCTTTATTTTATAAGCTTGATTGTTCTGCGTCAGAACACAGCCCTTCACAGGATTTTATGGACTGATTTTTGTGAGTAACTAGAACACTAATAATCACCGGGAACACACAGAAACTGCCTACCAGCTGGGTCTAATCTGATTCTCACACCTTTAACATCTTTGTGAGGTGTCTTTTATGGTCACTGCATGTTGAATTAAGGTTTTAAACTGCTTCCCGATTTCATATCCACAAATTAAATGGGATCTTTTAAATATAGAACGTCTATTTATTTATTTTTTTCACATCAAAAGCATGCGGCGTATCCGTATCGCTCACTTGCTGAACAAACTGCAACACAATAGCTCTTGTCGGTGTTTTGGGGAGAACCCCCGATACCACATTGTTTGTTTTGAACCACGAAAGCCGCAGTGGAAGCAGAGTGTTTTGGTACAAGAATGTTTTTCTGTTTAGCCTGCAAAGCTTTAAACCACAGTGATGCTTTTACTGTTCAAGATAGGAAAAAAAGAGCCAAGTGAGTAAAGCTTCAACTATTAAAGGGGAACACCCCCTAAATTAAGAATTCCAATATGTTATTTCCATGGCTGAGGAAAGTTCAATCAATATTTGTGAACATGAGCTCCTCTCTCTCAAAGCCAGAAACCAGAGAAGTAAGTCTCAAGCTTGTGATGTCATCGGGTATAAAGTGTGGAGCTGCTCCATAGACAATTAATGGGAAACTGATTTCATGGACCCATAGAATGTTTATTTTCCTTTTTATACTCAAACGACCTTTATTCTATTGTAGTGTTGTCAGTTGTGAAACAGAAAATGTACCAATATACTCAGAACATCCCCCCGGGTGCTCTGTGTCATCTCTCCCAATTCATTGTCAATGGAGCAGCTCCACACTTTATACCCGATGACATCACAAGTTTGAGATTTAGTTTTTGGATTTGGGAGACAGTTGTTCATGTTTACTAATATGATTTTGGACTGTCTTAGACTGTAGGAATAATATGTATGAATTTTGAAAATGGCCTTAGTTCCCCTTTAGTACTCAAGTAGCCGTGTTACCAAATAATCGTCCGTGGGAATGAAATGTAAGAACGTTGTTGTGGATTCTTCATTTTCTTAGTTTGTATTCAAGTCACTTTTTGTTTCTCTTCTTTAGCGTTCGGCTGACATTGATGTCTCATGAACTCTGCACTTCTTCATGATGTTGTAATGGAAAGTTATGTAATATCTAATTTGTGCAGAATCTTGAAATCCCCTGCTTTGCAAGTCCTCGACCTGAGATAGTAATTCGTTATATTTGTTGTAGGCAATTGCATCTGCTGTAAAAAGTTGGAGGGAAAATCCACCTTAAAGACACTATTGACCAAAAATGGCAATTTGTTTTGTGTAAACTAAAAGGCAACTTCGGTATTTTTCAACCTGGACCCTATTTTCCCACGTTTTTGTGTCTAAGTGATAATAATAATAACTAATGGTGACAATAATGTCAGAAACTGGTCTAGTATTGAGGGAGAACGCTGTAGACGGCAGTTGCTCACGGGGTGCAGTATGAACCTATCGGGGCAAGCTGGCATCGTCATTTACGTCATGACAGACTCTGATTGTTATTAATTTGTTAAGTGTCTGATATTATGGAAAGAGTCTGGCTCAAGGAGAAGTCTTGTTCTGAAATCTGGCGAGGTGACGTGTTGCCGGTAGAATAGTGGAATACATCCATGGTGGAAACGCGAGTGGCAGCCGGGCAGAGTTTGTTATGTTGGAGTACAGAAAGCGTAGTTTAGTGTTATCTAAAAGATTTTCAATGTCATGGCCGAATATTTAGATGATTCCAACAATGGGAACGAGGCCTTTGACTTCGACGACCACCCGTATTTATTTGAGCCAGGCTTTACGGATATTCAGATTTCACAACGTGCACTTTTAGTTCGTTACATTGAATCACTTGCCCTGTCAGCTGGTTTGGTGGCTGCCAGTAACAGCGTTCTCCCTCAATGCTGGACCAATTTCAAAAAGGTGTGGTCCCCATTAGTCACTTTGACACAAACACATGGGACAAGAGGGTCCATGTTGAAAAATACAAAAAGTTACCCTTTAACACCAGCGATGATCAAAGGCAATATTTTTGTACTCTGTGTGGGCTTAAATGTCAACCTGATATATTTGTTCACTTAGATATTACTCAACTAAATAATGTTTTATGATGTTTCGCTGACAAATTTTCTCAATCTCACTTCCATTTCATGCTTCAATTTTATGATTTTGTTCTTTCTGGTGGTGCAGTGTTCTTCTTAATTCTTCGGATAATCAGCTAAACGTCAGTGATGGGAAGTCACGTAGAGATATTTCCCGCACGGCGGCGTTTGAAGACGACATCCTTTCAAAATACCAGCCGCCGTTGGGTTTTCAGTTCGTCACAGTCAAAGAGCCTGTGTGTCAGTTCTGCAACGCGCTTCGATTTCCTCACCAGCAGCCAGTCATAATAGACAATAATGCAATGCAGCCGCAGGACATGTTGAGTAAATGGAAGTTGTCGTTACCAGACTGTCGTGTCACAATACTGTGAGGTTTACTGAGTTAATCAGACAAGTTTACAGAGTAAAACCCAGAACGTCACCAGGTTTGAGGGGGTTTCTGGGTTTTATTCAATAACCGCATCCACTCTGTAACTCTGTAAATCTTTCTACTTACGCTAGAAACTGGCCCCTGTTCATTCTCGTAGCCACATATACAAGATGGATTTCCTCTTTCAGAGCTTCCAGCCTGGATTCAGCCTAATATGATTCACCTTTGGATCTGCCTTTGTTATTGTTGTTCAATTTCCTCGACATTTTCGTACTGGTGTACGTGTCCTACCAACGATCAACTCTCATATCTGTGTTGCTTAGAAACACGTGCATTCGACCAGTGAGCGGGTCATGAATTATATTGAGGGGGTATTAATCCATCGGCAACACTTTCTGTGGAACCAACACCCTCAAATTTTGTATTATATAAACTTACAAAACATGATGTACAGTGCATTATAAAAGCTGTTATAATGCCTCATAATAGCAGTCATTATTACAAGTATGATTATTATGTAGTTGAGTTTTCTTTCTTGGTAATTTATGACTGTGACTCATGGCTATTGAACGCCTGCGTCGAGTACAATAAGCATTTATAGATATTGTTCAGACATACCGAAGGCCTCAGACAGGCCAATGCTCAAGCCTTTGAGAGGGTGTGTCGAACATTTAGTGGAAACACACGTAGGAGTCTTGTTTATGGAACTGAGAGGAAATACTGGTTCAATCCTGAACAAGCAACACAATCTCTGGTCATTTCATATGTGACGTCTTTGTCGGTTACGATGGTCATTGTGTCAGATAAGGTGATTGAGAGTCATAAATTCTTGATAAATTCTTGTTGTGACTTGGCCAAGAGACATGACAGACTACACGCCGGCCGCCGACCAATCACTGGTCGTCGTGAGTCATCGGAAAGGAAGCTTAATGCTAATAGTGGTAGATAAATAGATAGATGGATAGTAACTTTATTGATCCCCGAGGGAAATTCAAGTTTCCAGCATCACAGTTCCATAGTGCAAAACATGTTTGTAAAAAGGCAGTAAAAAGTTAGTAGTACAAAGTACAAAAAATGTACCAGGAGATGAAGAAAACTGTTAAAACTGAATATAGAGCAGGGTAACAGCTGAGATACGGGATTATTAAAAATGTGAATATAGTGCAAAAAGTGATATAGTGCTGGATAAATATAGGAGATATACAGTAGAGATCAGGCGATTAAGAAATGTCAAATATATTATAATGCGATGGATGAGAACTGAGGTAGAGAATTCTTTTTATTAAGTAGACGAAAGTGCTGAATAAGCTGTACATTATTGGTAGAATACAGTAAAACCAGTCTATAAAGGTGCAGAGTAGAGCTGTTGGTGGTGTGCACAATTAAAATGTAGCTCAGTCTATGAAAGTGCACTGTGTGCATTATTATCTGTCCTCCTTTGTTAAACAGTATATAGCTTATAAAGCCTAGGTTGTCGTCTACTCTGACACACTACACGGGATAAAACTATCAATTGTTGTGCGTGAGATTCATTGTCGTCCCTGTACTGAGCCGTCACCGAACGGCGGCTGTGTCGAGCTATAATCGGGCTGATATTGTGTAATCTATTGTGTACACATTCATCAGGAGCGATAAACACTCACACACATTTGAGGTTCAGTATCTTGCCCAAGGACACTTTGACATGTTGACTGCAGGGGCCAGAGATGGATTAGCGGACGACCTCGCTACCTCCTGAGGTATGTCATACTGTAGTTGTACTTAATATTTTTGGTATCCCTAAAATCGCATGTGACATTATGTCTTCAGCCTAATGGTTTTCATGTTTGTGAATGTAGTGATGTTAATGTGACACCTCTAAAACTTTTTAATTTAGGTTTTAGGATATCATACTTGCAATCCGGGCCGTAGCTGACATTGAGGAATCAGGTCATGGGAAGACCTTTTTAAATTAAATGTTTTTGTTTTTTTTATTGAAGATAATTCATTTACAAACATTAAAGGGACTGTTTGTAACTTCTTACACGTATAAATCACCCGGGTCAGTGTCCCATGCACTCTCGCGTGTGGCTATGCTGTTCAGACTCAAACTCCAACACAAACTACACGGAAGCACCAAAACCGCAAAGTTATATCTAGTGAAGCCCGTCTGTTAAGCAGTGTTGGTCGCGGTCGTAGTCGAGGGGGAGACCGTAGCTTTGGTCTCCAGGACCGGAGTCTCTGCTGTACTCTGCTCCTCTGCCTGCTTGCCTTCTCTCAGCTCGCTCCACCTCACGTGCATGCGCGCACACTACACACTACAGAAGAGTTAGTTTAGCTCTGAGACTATCTAGTGAATGTACAGTGGACGTTTGTGCAGAAATAACTGCTGCAGCTCCTCCAGACCAACAGAGGTTTCCCGTTTCTTGTGAAGCGCCGGGGCTCCGCAGCGAGAAACGTTATCGTCTCCGACCAAAACTCCGGTGTCTCCTCTGGCCGCGGTCGGGAGGCTGAGGCAGGAAAAGTTAACACTAGGATCAGCAGTGATTCATGGAGAGACCTCCGTCTGGTCAGCTAACATTACTGCTAAGCAGCTGAAATATAGAGTGATATTGTGGTTTTAGCTGACGTGTGTCGCCTCACTGTTTTGAGCGATGCTCGTTCATGTCTATGTAGAGCGAGCAAGCCCGAGCCCGACGCTGACTTTCGTTGACTTAACGGCCACAGGTGTCGCTGTTAACAAGCAATTCTGATTCTTACAAACAGTCCTTCTAAAGTCCTCAACTAACATTGAAAGCAAGACCTTTTCACATTAGAAACTCATTTCCAGGTCACCTGTCATCAACGCGTCATATCTTTGGTGTACAACACATGCGCAGTAAAAATCTGTCCAGCCTCCTTTAATAATAGGCCTTTGGTTTATTCAGGACTCATCCCTGCAGCACTTTCTTCTAAAAGTTCTGCTTTGTATTTTAGCTAATTTATGTTCAAAGATGATTAAAAAAAAGAAAATAATAACTCCCTGCTCATCTGGAATAAGTAAACATCTCATTAAACATGTCTTCTAGTGGACTAACAGCCTCCAACAGCTTCACTGGCACTGTGAAGAGTTCCTCCATCAGCTAGCAGTGGTCTGTGTCTCTCTCAGTGGGCCCACCACCACCACCACTCATTAGCTGCACCACCAGCACCACCTCCACCACCGCCACCTCCACTCATTAGCCGCATACCATCATATTAATGAAGCATTGAGCTCGTTTAGCTGCAGGAGAACAATGGTACCATCTAACCATGGTACCTCTTCATATTTAAAAGGAGTGTGAATGCCTGCAGTGTATTACTTGTTTAAATGCCTGCAGTGTGTAGTCATGTTTAATAGCGTCATGATTGAGGCGTTATTAGGTCACGCGCTCACAGGTGAGTGTTACCCAGCCAGGCTCGAGTCGGTGACTCAGCCAATCAGCGCGAGGACTGTCTGTTCCCAATTCACTACTTTCAAAACATTTGCGCGTGGAGCTCGCGGGCTGAGTCCCATTACATCACCGACAGCCATAAAGAAGCAGTCCGGCTCACCGGAGGGACAACAAGAAGACAATCATCCGCGAGCTCAGAGGAGCGCGTGAGGACAACGAGCTGAACTAATGGACATACTTTCCTCCAAAGACATGAAGAGACCCAGGACGGTGGGCTGCAGCATCAAGGTAGACAGACATCACACACCATTACTATGACATGTCTTGTTTTAACCTGCAGCTCTACCATTGTTTATGTAACCTACTTGAGCTACATTTATTTTTAGAGGATTGCATAACATTACACAGATAATAATACTGAAGTAACAACAGGACTATAGTGATTTGATGGTGTTTTTTTCTCAGAGAGTCTCCTGTGTAGTGTTGCCTCAGAGTAAACAGAGCTTCACCTTATAGATAAACAAGTTCTCTGTCACAATGTCGAGGTGTTGTGCCAAATACCAAAATGCCAAAATGTTTATTTTGGTCTTCAATAGTGCAAAAAAACTTGACATAGCTGAGAAGAAGTGAATGTTTGATAGTTATTTAATGATGAAGTGATGAAAAACTGTTTTTTTCTTTGTTTTTTGACTGAAAAGATATTGCTGTTCCCTCAAATCGTTCAGAACAATACACTTGTTTCATTATTTTTACTACTCTAGTAATGTTGTGAGGTGTTTCTTAAAAAATTTAATTTATGGAAAGATGCAAATTCTTGGGCTTCAATTAAAGATTATTTAACTAATCTGCTGATTATTTTCTTGATTTGATTTATAAAACATTAAAAAATCAATGTTTTAAAGCCCCGTGTGAAATGATCAAATGTTTTTGTCCAAAACCACCAAAATATTTAATTTACAGTAATGTTAGAACGACAGCAAAGTCTCACATTTGAGAGCCTCGACCCAGAGAATGTTTGGCATTTTTGCTTGATAAAATGACTCGTTACTTGTTAAATTACTAATTAATTTTCTGTCAATAGATAGATAGACTTTAAAAGGAAAATTGCTGTGTTACAGCAGCAATTTACATAGATCACAAAAAATGTGCATCACTCACAAAAAAAGACTAAAAAAACACTGTATTTACAAATCTCTATATAAATGTGCATACCAACTATAACTTTAAATAAAATAAAATAAATTAAAAAAAATAATAATATATAATTAAAGATTTGCACCTCTAGAAATGTCACTCTGCTTCAGATGGATTTTGATGGAGATAAATGCTGACGGTTTGTGTTTCGTTCATTAAATATGTCGGTGACTCAGACCTTTTGACAAAAGATTTGTTATGTGTTTGGCAGCTTTATCCAGTTCAAAGTTTGGTTTATTTTCTACACTTGTGGCTCCAGTATTAAAAGTCTCCCTGAACACTGACTTGTGGGAGAAAATGCAGTGCCAAATGGAGCACTTGTACTTCACTGTATGGAAATAATGTGAGAGAAACAGTTTGTTCCAGGGCTGTGAGTAATAATGAGGCAAAACTTCATGTTGGTTGCTGCATAAGCGAGAAATGACATGTCTTCTTCACTGCTGTTCTGTTGTGTGAGTGAATTATGACTAATACGTTTATATTCTGGAGGTTTGGAGGACACCACTTAAGCAACAACTAAATTTCCAGGAGGTGAGGGTTTCTTTGAAAAGTCTTGAGTGTTTACTTTCAGCATTCTCTCTCAGACTGTGGTGGGTCCAGTTACGGCAAACCTTCTCTGTGTATCATCTTCACCTCAAAGCCCCCCTCTGTTGTGCAAATATAGAGAGGGTGAAACAGATTCTATAGAAACATCGTTCAATTTGAGAGTTCATAGTGAACTTTCACCCATCCTGCACAGTATGAATGTAGTTCAAAGCTATATAACGGTATATTTACATAATGGGAGTAGTTGAGTAGTTCAAAAGCAGACGGAGCAGCATGTAATGTGTATTTCTGCGAGTCTTTCCTACGGCAGTGATAAGTGGAAGCAGAGAAGTACTTTTTTAAATTGTGTCAAACTGTGAAGCCAGCACTCTTCGTTCCTGCTGACCTCCCGTCAACTGCAACAAAAAGTATAAAATTGTCCAAGTTGCTTTTTCACATGATTGCAAATCACTCTGCACTCAAGCGGAGCCAGCCGGTCAACAATGGTTTCACAGGGAGCAAATCTTATTCATCCGTCTTTCACTAGTACATGCTGTACAGTGCTTTGCTATATTTGCTCAGTTTCATCAGGACATTCTGTTTGTTTTCTTCACAGCTTTGTTCTTATCTGCTATGGGCTGCACCTAGGCTGCACCCGGGTTGCAACATTCAAACGGGTTGCCAACGTCAGAACCAAGTTTCTGCTCATGATGTTTACATCCTGAACAGTGGGACAGCAAATATTCCAAAACTCAAAAACATCCTCCACACATCAGTGCACCTCACCGTGTTTCTCACGTTTGTTGTATCGTCTGTGTCGTAGAGTTCAAGCGATAGTTGAGCATTCTGGGGAATACTCATTATTTTCTTGCTGAGAGTTGGATAAGACGGTTGATACCACTATCATATGTGTCCGTTCAGTATAAGGCCAAGGCCGTAGACTGTAGATAAGAAGTGGACGTAGCCATCATGATGTCACCCATTGGTTTTGTGGACTTCCGTTTTGAAGCCTTGAGTTCGGCATTTTGTTTTTTCGCAGTCGCATCTTGTTTTTTTTGCAACCAGAAGTGACATGAGAGGGTGGAGCTACATACAACCAAACGCTGAATAAGACATTTTTAGGCGACCAAAAAGGTTATAATTAACTTTAATGAACTGGAAACACACTGTGAAAGGGTTAAAGTTGTAAGACGAAAACATGGACAACTCCCAGACTGGACCTGTAAATCAGAAGGTAGCCCTAAAGCATACCCTACTTTATGGTCTATTTGACTCTAAATGGGACCATAATTTACTAAATTAACATCAATGTTTTATTGAAGAAGACTTGAAACTAGAGATTGAGACCATAAACTCATGTTTACAATGTTTACTGAGGTAATAAATCAAGTGAGAAGTAGGGGTCATTTTCTCAGATACTTCTATACAATCAGACTTCTTTTTGCAACCAGAGGAGTCGCCTCCTGCTGGCTGTTAGAAAGAATGCAGGGTTAAGGCACTTCCGCATTGGCTTCACTTTTCACATCCCGGAGTTGCCCACTGGCGACCACCAGCAGCTGGTTAGCTTAGCTTAGCACAAAGACTGAAAACAAAGGGAAACAGCTAACCTAGCTATATTTGAATGTAACAAAATTAATCTACCAGCACTTCTAAAGCACTTTTATTGTTGTCCCAGCCAAGAAGTAGTAATTTTTCATGCTAAACAGTTTGCTTGATCACTGTATCTTAGGAAGAGGTGTGAGACGCACCAGGCTTCAACTAACTTTCAACCAACACACATCATTAGACGGTCAGAGCAACTGACATAGTATAAAGAGCAAGAAAAGTCTGCATATGGTGGGAGGGAGGGTACAACGGACAGGTCACACAAACATAGGACTTTCTTCCAGGAGACCGCTGTTCGTGTCCTGTACTTTAACGCCAGTTACGTAACAAACGTAGTTATTTTGTTTCCAGTCTTTAGGCTAAGCTAACCGTCTACTTGCTGCAACCCTGTCTCACGGGAAGGCGTATAAATAGCATGATATTACAAGAACATTCTGCGTGTCATGAGGACGCATTTTTAGGCATTTTGCGTGTCTTTATATGTCGCTTTTCACATGTCATTTAACAACTAAACTATCGCGCAACTAAACTATGGTAACATCTGCAGTTAGGTTTAGCCAACAAAACCACATAGTTAGGTTTAGGAAAAACATCATGGTTGGGCTTAAAATAAGTACATAACCTAAGTAAAATACTTATGGAAAAAACGTAACATAAGTACGGAAACACGTCACAAACATCACTAAAAAACTATTGATAAACGTTGCTAACGTAACTTACAAAACAAAACACCGGTCTCGTACACTGGTATCCTGGTTGAAAGTCCTGTGTTTGTTGGACCCATCCACCTCCCTTCTTTCCCACCATAAGCAGTCTTTCCCACATTTTATTCTACGTCACTGGCTCTGAGCGTAACAGATTTACGTGGATGCGTTTCATCCTAGTCAGCATAGACTACACGGTGTACAAATGACATGCCAAAAGCAAGAGCAGCGTTCTTATTGCACGCTAAATGTCTGACAGTACACATTATCGTGTCATTCCTTAACCTACTAACGGGCTGACTTGCTGTAGCATTATATTTAGTGGAAAGGCATGAAAGTGCTTCAATCTTGTTATCCAATTCTCTGCAAGAAGGGGAATAAGCATATATCCCAAAATATTAAACTATTGCATTAAATCTGAGAAAAAGCTCTTTTGATCCAGAAGCTATTGTGCAGCAAAACCTTTTTATGTTTGTTTCACAATGAAGGGAGGCAATTCTGTGGCTTTAGTTTCTTTCAAGTATCCTGGGAGACTTCATACCCTTAGCTTTCCCTTTATTACATTTTTTGACCAAGTGGGTCAGGTATTTTTTCTAGCAAAAAAAAAGATTTATATCCAACACGCGTCCCTGAAATAAAAGCGTTTGAAATTCAAGTGTGAACTTCCCTCAATTCTTCCCCTCGCAGCAGGGCTAAAGGCTGGGACAATAACGTCCCGACAGACGGAGCTGAGAGTGTTTCAAAAAGGAAAAGTATGTATATAATCCATTGAGGATTCAACTCTGCACCCTCGCCTGTTTGCAAACATCAAATAGGCTTAAATCACTTGTATCGACAGTGTGGATGAATAGTAAATCCTGCGTCTTCACAGTTTGGCACAGCGTTGACACACTATAGCGTTCAGCACCAGTTGCATTGCTACTGCCCCTCTATATTCCTTTATTAGTCCCACAGTGGGGAAATTTGCAATTGCATTTCTTTTCCACGTTTTATAATACTCTATGAATATCTTATCCAAGTTTCAACACCATGCAACATCGCTGGACCTGCTGTATTCTATTGTTTTTGATTGGGGAGCAAGAAAACTGTTTTTGTAGTTTCTCACGCTAACGGTGAAATTTTGCACTTCGATGGATTATATGTTATCAAAATGATAATGTGTTTCCAGTGTTAAAGCCAGATAGTCAGAAAGCCAAAGCCTTGTGTCTGAAACATCAAGTTTGTATCACGCGTTATCTACAATAACAACATAAATCCGACTTCGTTAAAGGCTTATAGTGGATTTGAAGTTGACCTGAAGCCAGGGCTAAAGACGCAGTCGCGAACCACTAACTTTTTGTTTGACTCTAAATCACAAACAAAAGGCTCTTTGCTTGCCTCAGCAAATGGATCCATTTGATACGAAATGAGGATGAAATATTAGCAACAGTGTGAAAAGCATCTATTGTGTGTGCTAACAAACCGTAAAGCCAAGCTTTAATAGGAGCATTAACTGTTCTGAGTCAAACACATCGTTTATTCTCCCTCAGCCGACCTGGCAGCCGGTAAGCAAACTGAAAGCTTTGAATTCATCCCTGTTTTCATAGCAAATTCACTCCTAATCTCAACACTTATCTTCAGTGTCGTTCATGCATTCATGACCCCCCGAGCGAAGTCGTACGAGTGTCTATGAACGCCTCCTAATGCAATCATTTGGAGATACAAACAGTATGACTTCAGGCTAAATCATTGGCTGGAAACGAGTCCAAAACCTCATCACATAAAACACACATAAACTGTTTTGGAGCCGTGCTGTTTGGTTTCTAGGAAAACCAGATGAATTACTGCTTTGCCATAAGACACCACTATTTGTCATATTGCGAAAACTTTCATCAAATCAGCTTCTGAAACCAGAGATGGAAAGTAACAAAGAATTTTACAAGTACTTGATTTGTTTGTGACTTCCTGGAGGGTCCAGAAATAGTCCAGCGCATATCCCTCCATGTGCCGGGTGTCATTTTTACATTTTTTGTACGGATTAAAGGACCAGTGTGTAACAATTAAGGCAAATTATTGGGAGAAAAAGAATATAACATTAATAAGTATGTATTCTTTAGTGTTTAATCACCTGATAATAGGAATCGTTGTGTTTTCGTGTCCTCAGAATGAGACGTTTATATCTACATAGGAAGCGGGACCTCTCTCCACGGAGTCCGTCATGTTGCTCCGCCATGTTTCATATTTAGTGCACACATGAGAACGATATTCTCGGCAAGAAAGCAAACAAGCATATTTTCTAAAAATGTCGAACTCTTCCTTTAAAGGTAGGGTTGGTAGTGTTGTTCAAATACACTTTTTTTCTAATTACATCCTGACAGCAATCAATAAATCTACTAGCTTGACAGCTGAGTACTAACAATACCCTGTTCGTTGTTTATATGTTCATAATGATAATTTTGGGGGAGTGGCTTTGGAGGGAGACTTTCTCTCTAGATTTAGGGACTTTTGGAGCTAGTGCTGCTAGCTGCTTTCATTGGAAAAGAGTTGGCAAAACTGGGTTGGGTTTCTCAGTTGGATCATTTTTAAAATCTAGTGTACTCTTGCTGGTTTGTCGACCTCACCGACCCTTCCTTTAAATCCTATGCAGTTTATTTGAAACTTTTTTTTTTTTTAAATTAACTATACTAACTCTGTTTAACATATAAAACATTCAATTTGGTGAAGGCTGCATAATAGCTGGTTTAAGAGTCCAAACACAAACTTCTAGACTTGGACTTGACTTGGGGATTTGACTCAGGACTTCATAGCGAAGACTTGAGACTTACTTGTGACTTAATAAACGTTGACTCTGTCCCATCTCGGATTTTGTTTATTCCACTCCACTTAGGCTATCTCGCAGCTGTTGTTACTTTGCAGTTTAAGATTATATATACAAAACATATGATGCGATTATAAATATGATGCATTGGTAGAGTTTACCTAGGCAGTTGTTAAAATTACCTCCATATCAACTAGCTACAACATTAAAAAGCTGCTTACCTGTTAATAAATCATTAATAATGATCCAATAATATATATACTAATGAACAATTTCAAAAAGGCCATTCTACAAAATGAATACTTTTACTTTTTGTATTTAAGTAAATTTGCATGCCTTTGTGCCGGCGACAGCCGTGGCCAGAGTCATTACCTCCGCCAAGGCCAAGGGTCTTGAAGAAGGTAATGTTTTTACCGGAGTTGGTTTATTTGTTTGTTTGTCTGTCTGTCTGTTAGCAGGATTACTCCTAAAGTTCGCGATGGATTTGAATGACATTTTTTGGAGGGGTGGGGTGTGGCACAATGAACAATCCATTAGATTTTGGTGGCGATTCAGATCATGATCCGGATTCAGGAATTTTTTTACGGATTGCACACTGCCCCTTTAAGTAAAATTTTTGAATGCAATAATTCTACTTACATTCGACTTGCATTTTTTATATTACCTCTCCATATATCGCCTCATTTTACACCTCATTCAATCCGTCTGTGTTTTCTGTCTTGAATATGTATATTTTAGCCCTTAAAATGTTGTTTCATGTCTATCAAATGGGTGAATTCCTCAAGAAATACGTTTTAGGCTTTGAGTCTGATCTGCCTCCATGTGAGTGCAGTCAAGCATCTCTTGCAGCTGATAATGGCACAAAAGACACTTGACACTACTGTATAACCTATTTCAGAGACTCAAGCCTCCTGTGTTGTCTGTCTGTCCTAGCTGTTTGTCCTGTGCCACGGCCTCCTGCAGCTCTCCCAGCTGCTGTACAGCGCCTGCTTCAAGAGCACCATCAGCACAATCGAGAGACGCTATGGCCTCAGCAGCTACTCCTCTGGAACCATTTCCTCTCTCCACGAGGTAAGGGCCAACAATAACATACCCTCACACGCCCTCAGACCATGATCGCTTCATTTCAAGGATACCGATGACAAAGGAGGAATCGGAGAACAAGCAACGTATCACAATCACACTTCCTGAAGTCAAGCCAGACTCGAGTATTTTGGAACAGTTTAACCACAATACATGGGGTCAAGGAAATGATAAAATGTACCGTACGTGCTCGTGGTGAAAGATGCTGCATTTTTTTTATGCTGAAGTGATATTTAAATGCACCACGCAGATAAATGTTTTCCAGTTGTTTTCAGGCTTCAAGTATGCATGACCAGGGGTCACTATTCACTAATTAAATCACTATGTTTACTTTTGCTGCTTTAAGGCTTTTTAAAGTCTCTTGCAACACAGATCCTCTCAGGGTTTGGCTGCACTTTGAGTTCTTGTGTAAATTTACAAGATCGTGTGATATTTTATGAAAATACAGATCAAACAAAGCCTAAAGGTTTCTGTTTTGCATCTCCTTTTAGAGTGGTTATTTAAAGCTGCTATGATTTTTATATTAACAATGGATCAAGTGGAGCACCTTGGTAGCCGAGTGGTTACAGCGCATGCCAAATAACTGCAAAGTCCTGGGTTCAATTCCGGTCAAATAATCAACATAGGTCTTCAGCAGCGTCATCTTCAATGACGCTGGTGAAGACTTATTTATTGCCATGTAAAATAAAGGCATTTTAATTTTGTTCAAGCTCTGCAGTGGGCCATGCATTATTTTTGAAGGAGACTTGCATTTTGCACTTTTTTGAGATCATATTCCACCCATGCAATGAGCCGTTCACAAGACTGAATAAGCACAATACACCTGAAGGATCCAAAGAGCACCTGTATGTGATTACCACAAAGAGCCAGAAGCGCTTCTACTCAGTTGTCTTCTCTGATATGTTTATGCAGCTTTACATTTTTGAAATTCTTTCTGCTTTTACATTTCTTAAACATTCATTCTGAACCGGGCCTGGGATGTGTGCAGACCCCACTAAATTTGGATCACAGTGCACCCCAGGCCACATCCATATTTGGCTTTGACAGTCCATTAGTAATGTTGGAAAGCTGTGAGACCTGAGAAGTGTGACAGGATTGATTTGAAAGGAGAGAAAATTCTCCCTCTGGCTCCCTTTTGACGCATGTGTCTGTCTCTTAGGTCAGCAACAGTGTGCTGATAGTGTTCGTGAGCTACTTTGGAAACCGGGTCCACCGTCCCAGACTCATCGGAATCGGCGGACTGCTGATGGCTGTCAGCGCCATGATGCTGACCTTACCTCACTTCTTATCCCAGCCCTACGAATACGACTCTGTTTTACACAGTAAGACAAAGACCTGAACATGAGGCCACTCTGCCTCTCTGTCTCCGCTGGCACCACTGTGACAGCTAGTGTGACTCAGTCCAGAGCAGGGGACTCATGAATGTACAAATATGTCAATGCAATTTATGAGGCTTCGCCTAAGGGTTCGTCTAGAAAGCGGCAGCATCTTCTCAGCAAAGGCTCCGTAGCACTCAGCAGGAGTCAAACAAGTCTTTGGCTGTCTGTACTGTGCAGCAAATGGTGCATTTAGAAAGCCTTGCTGGTGCACTCCAACTGAACTTTCATAAAGCAGGAGGAAATTTATGATGTACTCGCTGAAAGTTAAGCAGATTTGAGCTACCTCCAGGGCATTTAATTTGTAAAAACTCCCTCTTTCCTCTTAAATTTTGCCCCAAGACAAAGTACAGAGTGTCAGTGAAGGGCCAGAGAAGCTTCAGGAAATTAAAGGAGTTGTACATCTGCATCCACTGGCTTGTCATTACCCCCCCCCCCCCCCCCCCCCCCCCCCCCCCCCCCCCCCCCCCTTTTCTCCTCCCCTCTGTGACCACCTGCTGTGATCCAGATCGCCATGACATTTGCGTCCTGCAGAGGAACTCGAGCAGCCTCGAGTCCTGTGGCCGCGAAGAGACCAGACGTCTGGCCGACACCCACAACCTGTGGCTGCTCATGGCCAGCGCTCAGCTGCTCTTCGGCTTGGGCTCGGTGCCCATCCAGCCGTTTGGGATTTCCTACATCGATGATTTTGCTGGGCCCGGCAACTCCCCTCTCTACATAGGTGAATGGCCTGTAGTTCAGATGAATTTGTTTAGGTAAAGAGGACACAATCTGAGGTTCATGGTGTTACCCTGGGTTGATTCTGCAGGCTTGCATGTTGAAAAGCTCTTTAAAGCTGCAATAGGTAACTTTGAGCAAATATGATAAGAAGTTATTTTTATAAAACAGTCACTATATCCTGACAGATAATTTGTTGAAAAAAAAAATACGTTCCTTTTTGTCCTTCTGGAGCTCCTAATGGCATTTGCAAAATTTCACCATGTTAAAGGAAAACAACCAATCAGAGCTGAGCAGTCTCTACAGCAGCTGTCAATCACTGCTTACGAAACTCACAAACTCCGATCATCAAACTGTCAAACTAGTCAGTGCTGATAAAATATGAATCAAGATTCTGTTACTGTTATGCCTATTTCTCTCCTCAGATGTTTTCAGAAAATAAGAAACTTTGTGATCTGGCCACCGTGTTGAAAACAGTCGAACCAAAACCAAGAACCGCCCACCGATCGGAGCAAACTTTCTCATTTTACAGCTAAACAGTACACTAAAATATGTTTCTGATAACATTTGCGGTGAGAAATAGGCATTACAGTAACAGAATATTGGTTCATATTTGATCAGCGCTGCCTAGTTTGACCGTTTGATCGGAGTTTGTAAGTGATTGACAGCTGTTCTGGGCTGCAGGTCGGCTCTGATTGGTTGTTTTCTTTCGGCGGGGTGAAATCTTGCAGACACCATTAGGAGCACCGGACACAGAGGAACATGATTTTTTCATAGATTATCCGTCTCATGCACTACTGTCAGGATATAGTGACCGTTTTATACAAATAGCTTTATTTTTATCATATTTGCTCAAAGTTACCGACACAGATTTTTAACATCAGTATTTTATGACTTTGGAATTAAAAGGTGGTTTTAAACATGTTTTTCCAGGTGTTTAGTTTCAAAGGCTTCACATCGCAGATAGCTAAACTGATATGTAGCAAAGTTTTCTTTTGTTGGTCAAAAGAAATTGGCGTCCTTAATGTGCTCTAAATATATGATCTGAAAACCCTATCACATTTTTAAATAGGCTTTTCTTTATACTATAATAGTTTGCTGAGGCAGAACAGAAAGTAATGATTTTGTTGAAAAAAGTTTATAGACAGTTTAGTCTTACTTGTTTTTATTACACAAAATGAGAGTTCTATACGACATTTGGTCACAGAAACGTGTTTTTAATTTGGACATATTTGGTCACATCTTAAGCTGTTACGGCTCATAAAGTTTTAGTCAAAATGCAATATAAAACAACCATTTATTTCTACTAATTCGCATATGTTTTCTCTTCTTGTTCTACATTTCTTTCTGTTTGCGGCCGTCTCTCTCTCTGCTGTTCTTCTTTTCTGCTCTGACACAACCTCATTTAGGAGCATGGTAGAGTTGGCATCAGATCACTAAAATGTTTAGCAACTAGCAGCGAGAAACCTGAATTCATCAACTTTTCACTAAATTCAAACAATATAAATGAAAAGATTCCCAACTTAGCTGACGTTTGCATTCATAATGGGTTTTTTTTATAAAGTCAGTATTTTTAAGGTTTTTAAAAGATTGAGCATTGACAAAAAGAAAAACCTTATAATTGTAAATTCATGATTGGACAAGAAAATGACAAAACAGCTCAACGATATTTCAGCAACTAACAGCCTCTTTATCGTCCACAGCCATCCTGTTTTCTGTATCTGTATTCGGGCCAGCCATTGGATACCTGCTGGGCTCAGTCATGCTGCGGATCTACGTGGACGTGGACAAAACTGGTTTAGGTAATGATTGAAAGGCATCCCAAAGTTATTTACTAGTCAGGTTACGACAGGAAAGATGGTTCACCGTTGTGTTCACTGTTGTTTGGTGCAGGAGCTGAACAAGAGCTGAGGCCGACTGATCCCCGCTGGGTCGGGGCCTGGTGGATGGGCATGCTCATCACCTCCGGCTGCCTGCTCCTCACATCCATCCCGTACTTCTTCTTCCCCCGTAGAATGCCCGCAGAACATAATGTAAGTCACAGAGATCTTCAGTCCAGTTGTGTGACTAAACATTCATTCTATTTATCTGTGGATTGTGAAAAACTACAGTAAATCACTCATGTTTTAGTGACACCTACTGGCATAATGTCAGCATTGCATTTCACTTTTCCTCCTCTCTCTTTTTCACCATCTTGAAGGCACAAAAGGTTTCTCCGTGTTATCATATAACTCGAAATTAAAACTGACATGATCATGTCACTGATCACATTACACTTCCCAAGAACTGAGAACTGATCGCAAATTATTTTTGACCTTTTAAACAGAAAGAACATTAGTCATAGTCAAGATAAAGCCAGATTTGATCCCCCACGTCTTTGTGAAACCACATTTTTGCTCTTCCAGCTTTGTCCTGGACTTGACCTGGTAAAAGTAATAAAGTTGTTGTTGAGTGTTTCTTAAAGACACAAAAATTACTTGGTTGCGGTTTGTAAAACACAACATTCAAAGTTGGCCTCTCCTCCCCCGGCTCAACAAGAGTTAGCATGCTCGCCAGAGGTTGAAAGCCAACCCCAGATTCACTGTCGTTTAAGCTTTGCCCACCTGGCGCTAGGATGACCAGGTGTCCCACTTTACGAGGGACTGCACAGCATTTTTTATCCCTTGTCCCACGTCATCTGATAGCAATGTGGGGGTACATGTGACCAAAAAGGTTATGAGCCACTGATATACATACTATACTTTTGTAGGGCTACAACCAACGATTATTTTCCTTGTCGATTATTTTCTCCATGAATCGACTAGTTGTTTGGTCTATAAAATGGTGAAAAATGTCAATCAGTGTTTCCCAAAGCCCCAGATGACGTCCTCAAATGTCTTGTTTTGTCCACAACTCAAAGATATTCAGTTTACTGTCATAGAGGAGGAAAGAAACCAGAAACTATTAACATTTAAGAAGCTGGAATCAGAGGATTTAGATTTTTTTTCAGGGCTGTCAGTCGATTAAAATATTTCATTAAATAATCACATGATTTCCATAGTTCATCGCGATTAATCACACATTTTTCATCTGTTCAAAATGTACCTTAAATCAAGATTTGTCAAGTATTTAATCCTCTTATCAACATGGGAGTGGGCAAATATGCTGCTTTATGCAAATATATGTGTATATTTATTATTGGAAATCAATTAACAACACAAAACAATGACAAATGTTGTCCAGAAACCCTCACAGGTACTGCATTTAACATAAAAAATATGCTCAAATCATAACATGGCAAACTGCAGTCCAACAGGCAACAACAGCTGTCAGTGTGTCAGTGTGCTGACTTCACTATGAGTTGCCCCAAACTGCATGTGATTATCACAAAGTGGGCATTTCTGTAAAGGGGAGACTCGTGGGTACCCATAGAACCCATTTACATTCACATATCTTGAGGTCAGAGGTCAAGGGATCCCCTCACCAAAATTTTGTGTCAGTTTGGAGCGTTATTTAGCCTCCTTCTCGACAAGCTACTATGACATGGTTGGTACCGATGGAGTCCTTCGGTTTTCTAGTTTCATATGATCACATGATACCAGGATCTTCACTCTGGCTATAAAACGGAGCCCACTACAACCTAAAAATTGCTTTAATGCATTAAAGAAATTAGTGACTTTAAGACAGATTAGCGTTAATGCGTTATTATCGCATTAACTTTGACATCCCTAGTTCTTTTTTTCTTAAAAAAATACTCTAGTATTTACTATTAATCAATTATTAAAATAGTTGCCGATTAATTTAATTGGTGATGTAGTAATTTTCAATAAGCAAATGAAGACACCATTTTCTTGAGTTCCTTGTCTGTTTAATGAGAGGATGAGACCTCCAGTCTGCAGAGTGGAATCAAAAAAGTCTGACACTTGTTTTCCTCCTGCGCTTTTATACACTTTCGATATGGCCTTTTTCAGTCCTTAACCTTGAACCATCAGAGACCCATGCAGGTGTCTACACATAAAAAACAGGAGAGACAGAGGTCCATTGTGGTTCACACATGACACAGAGAACATGTTCTCACATGTTTTTGCAGAGGCCTTTGCCTTCTACACAGTGGTAAATAAAATATCTTATAACAGTAAAAAGGCTGATTATACACTACATTGACAACTATCAATCATCTAACTATCTATCAACAATCAATTGATTAATTGTTGCAGCTCAACATTTTTGTAACATTAACATTTTTGGTTTCTTGTAAAACACACATTCAAACTAATAGTGTGTATTTTAATAGAAAAAAGCCACAAAAAATCTCTGTGAGAGACAAATGCTCTACAGAAATCTTCCATTATGGTGTTTGACAGCTTTGGGTGATTGTCAATGCATGAACACTGTGGAGCTATTGTGCAGAGCTGTCAATTCATTCTAATGTTCACATGAATGCAGCATGAAAAGACAAGGGGGAGAGGAAGAGGAAAAAAAGAGGTGGGAGAAAGAAACTTTTGATGTTTTATCTGATGAATCTTCCAAGTAAGAACAGAGCTGATGTGATCCTCTACATTTCACACTGTCCTGTATGTTTGAATGGGTACAACTTTATCACATAAATGCCCATGTGTTCATTTCACACTGAATATTTGCCTTCACAAATAACACTTTATACGGCATGTTATTTTCCAGTTGATTGGAAGTGAAAGTGACATGAATGATGACTTCAAGAAGCCAGATAACTCTTTACTTGATTTCCTGAAAAGTAAGTGTATTATATTCGGACTGCAAAGGCTCCACCTGTTAGATTCACAAACTGACACTACTTCTTTTATTTGTGAACAAATATCAGTAATGAAACATTATTTAAAAATGTTCTGAATCTGCTCTTTTAGAGCAAACATTTCCTAAATGTAGGTGACTTGTAGCTAAATGATAAAATAATCATTTAACTAATAATAATGGTCAAAAATGATGTAAAATTGCACAGTTTTAAGTAAAAAAAAAAACTTCAAATTTTCCAATATCTCCTAGTACCTTTTATTCACTGTAGAAATTCAGAATGTGTCTCTTTATCCTGCTACCTAATATGTATGACATAGCATCCTGACTGAGACACTGCACCTAAAACCTGAATGATACCCACTATAGGCTACAAATAACACAGGAAAGCACTTTAACTATTAACACTATGGGTAAATATACAAACACACCGCCTTAATTTGAGTATTATAGGCCTACTATAGGAAATGCGTAGCATTAGTATAACGATAACAATAAAACCACAGCTGATTATGACTGACACAGTATAACATGCTTAAAGAAATAATGAATAAATAGGAATAAGTCACAAGAGATTGACGATACCGGCCAATACACATGCCAACATGTGAATAAGAGAGTTATGGCACTTATTTTTTTCAACTTCGAGCACTGTTAACATGGTCTGTAACAGATGGATAAGAGAAAGAGTTTTTACTGAAGTCATTTCCAGTATCAGTGAAATAACCCGTGTGTGTATGTGCTTGTGTTTGATCAGTGTTTCCCAGGATGTTCGTCCGCCTCCTGTTGAGTCCTCTCTTCCTGATGCTTGTCCTGGCCCAGTGCTGCTTCTCCTCAGTCATCGCAGGTCTCGCCACGTTCCTCAACAAGTTTTTGGAGCGACAGTACAGCGCTTCGACGGCATACAGCAGCCTGCTAGTGGGTAGGTACTGTAGGAGTGCAGATATAAATGTGATGGGGGCTTCAGGAAAAGATCTTATAATAGATTACTTTTGCCCTTTTATTTAACTGCTTTCAATCAATATCAGCTGTTAAATGATTCAAGTCATAATGTGCAGCGTGGTATTAAACCATTTTTATGAACTCTGAAAGTGGAAGTGAAATGAAACAGTCTGTTAAAGTCATTTAATGGAGGCTCTGGAGTGTGTCAGCCGGCTTGCACCATGGCCGCTTTCCAAAGAGTGAGTTGGGTTTGTACTGTCATCTTTTCCTCGAAGAAAAGTTTATTTGGGTTTGTGCCTCCCTCAAGGTTTTACAACATTGAATGTATTTATAGACTACAGTTGTCATTTGTGACAGCAAACCAATGAAATGGCACATGATGTGTAGGAAACCACTTTGGACATATTAAAGCTGCAGTTGGTAACTTTTAGCAAATATGATAAAAAGTTATTTTTATGAAACTGTCCCTATATCCTGACAGTAGTGCATGAGACAGATAATCTGTGAAAAAAAACATGTTCCTCTGTGTCCTCCTAGTGCTCCTAATGGCATTTGAAATATTTCAAGGTGCCCGAAGGAAAACCAATCAGTCTCTGAAGTAGCTGTCAATCAATGCTCGCAAAACATGCAAACTCAGATCAAACTGTCAAACTAGGCAGCGCTGATTTTATTATGAAAGTAAATTATGTTACTGTTATGCCTATTTCTCGCCTCAAATGTTTTCAGAAACATATTTTATAGGGCTGTCAATCGATTAAAATAATTAATCACAATTAATCTCATGATTGTCCATAGGGGAGACTCGTGGGTACCCATAGAACCCATTTTCACTCACATATCTTGAGATCAGAGGTCAAGGGACCCCTTTGAAAATGGCCATGCCAGTTTTTCCTCGCCAAAATTTAGCGTAAGTTTGGAGCGTTATTTAGCCTCCTTTGCGACAACCTAGTATGACATGGTTGGTTCTAACGGATTCTTTAGGTTTTCTAGTTTCATATTATGCCAGTAGTGGCGTTAAAATTAATTACTACGTTACTACCTAAAAGTTGTGTTAATGCATTAAAGAAATTAGTGGCGTTAACGTGTTATTATTGTGTTAACTTTGACAGCCCTAATATTTTAGTGCTGGCAGCTTGGTTTTGGCTTGACTGTTTTCTACAGTTTGGCCGCTGGGTCACAAACTTTCTCATTTTACAGTGAAACCGTACACTAAAATATGTTTCTGAAATGATCTGTCTCATGCACTCCTCTAAGGATATAGTGACAGTTTTATAAAAAAAAAACATATTAATTAGCTCAAAGTTACCAACTGCAGCTTTAAGTAGACAATAATTACCATCCGTACGTGGAGATCACTCAGCTGTTCATGCTCCCCAGGTGCTGTGAATCTGCCGGCAGTAGCGGTGGGGATGTTGATAGGCGGGGTCATCATGAAGAGGGCGGGTCTTACTCTGAAGACCATCCCACGCTTCAGTGTGGCCATGCTGACCACGTCTACCCTCCTATGCATCCCTCTCTTCTTCATGGGCTGTCCCACACAAAAAGTCTCAGAGGTCAATCACGACCAGATCGGACAGTATGGGTGAGTGAGAAGACTGGGGGCGTTCTTGTGATGATGCTTTCATTTCTCAAAGGGGTTTATGTTTTGGGACTTTTATTGTTAGAGTCACACACATATAGCCTATCTTATGTGAAATACAATTAAATCAAGAAACAGCCTGTTGTAAAACACATTGTAGTCCCCTAGTCCCAAAATTTCCTACCAGTTTCTGAAATATGAGTACATTTTCATACTCATTCATCAAAGTGCATACATATACAGGGAGTAAACAAGGCACTTGATAGAGTACAATCCATTCCTTTGTTAGCTTATGTCTTCATTAATATGTAAATTATAGGTTAGACTGGCCAAGAATTGGGCTAAAGTAAGCCAATGTTACCTTTCGACATTACTCCCAACTGCATGCCCAGCCATGAAAATACAGCCATGCTTGTGTCAGGATTTTGGAACCTTCATTGTTTACAGCTATATTTGCCAGCTAGCAGTCCTCCTCCCTGCCTTTGGTTGGCACACTGCTACAGTTCTTGGCGCATTTCTGCCACTGACTGTAGATCAGTGCAATAGCGATGAAACTGTGACAGGAAAGTGTGTTACGTCGTTGTATTAAGCTCATGCGCATGCATGTGCGTCTCTGTGTGTGTGTACATGAGATAAAAGCAAATCAAGGGCCCGCTCATAGAAACATTGCTTTATAGCGCTACTAGTGGTAAAAAAAAATCTACAGGGTACCTTAATGATCTCCCCACAGCCTAAACAAAATGCTCATAAAGTGCTCCAGGGATGATGTATTTTTGTAGGCCAACCCGGAAGTTGGCATCGCCCTTGTTCCCTTGACAAAAAGCCAGTGGGATTTTTCCATTGGGTTTTGGATTATTGCAGAAAATAAACTATGTGGAAAACAAACTTTTATGATACTTACACATTTTGCTCCGTAAAATAATCTGTGAATGCAATCATCAGAAGTAAAAAGCTAACGTTAGGCTATAGACAAACTACACCACGGTTGCATGAGCACAAGTATACATAACGGGGCTGTAATGGTGGATGTGTCGGCGTGATGACATTTAGTAGTCTCATTTAGCCACTAGTTAGCAACCGCTTTTTTAAAGACCCGTAAAAGCTTCAAAATTCACTAGTGGGGTATTTATTGATGTATTTTATGTTGTAGAACAAAACTTTAAAATCTCTTCAGCTTGTGTTAACCACAGACCTTACTTCTGGCATCTAACTAAAAAAACATTGACTTCGAGATGAAGGACCTGGAAGTGCTAAAATGCTAACTCATTTCCGGGTTCTAGGACTCATTCTTAGGTCATCATCAAGTTGGAATTTTTTTTTCCTCAATGAAATAAAACTGCAGAAATTAAAGAAAAACTCAAAGCATTTAAGCTAGCGTGGTAACTAACTTTATTTGCTTTCCGTTTTCTTTGTAATTTAAAGGGGAAAAACTAACTTTTTTTCAGCTTGTGCCCATACATTTGGGTATCTGGAGTGCCGACCAACCCACAAGCTGTGAAAGGTGCAAAGGTGCACCATATTTTTCTCACAAGCCAATCAGAGCAGACTGGGCTTAAAGAGACATGCGCTAAAACGGAGCGTTTCAGACCGAGGGTGAAAACAGGTATATTCAGTCAGACTGTATGAGAAAAAATAGGGTTTTTTTTATATTAAAGCATGCAAACATGTTGTAGTAGAAACCCAAAATACAAACATGAACCTGAAAATTAGCATAATATGTCCCCTTTAATATATATATGCGTATATTAAATCTAAAACATATTGAAAACACAACATTCAAAAGCAAACATGCTAATGAATCATTGACTGCTCAAACATTCACTCTGAACTTGTTTTCTCTGCCTCCACAGGTCTCCATCCCTGTGCTACTCCAACTGCTCCTGCCCTACCAGTGCCTTCAACCCTGTGTGTGGCTCTGATGGTGTCGAGTATATTTCTCCTTGCCATGCTGGCTGCACCAACTTCACCAAAGACCCCAACAACACCCACAGGGTTCAGGTCAGTGCCTCCTCTAAGCACCGGTTCATGGTTTCCTCCCATAGTATAAATACCTGCAGGTAGGCTGTTGTGTAATGATATATTTAAAATTAGCATACAGTGTACTATATAGGACATATATATGATAAGTTATCAAGACATGCTTGTGATAGGGGGATGTATAAATGCAGCTTGACTTTTAGCTGCCTTTTTATCTGGGGAAGATTTGTGCAACACTAGAATAACATTGTAGTCTACAATAAATCATCAGCAGTAATGAATGAAATCACCTCATGCAGAGTAATCAGGTAAGATAGGAATGCTAGATAAGTTTATTGAAAAGAAAAAAAAATTTAATAAATAAGATTTGTTTTTATAGCAGTTCAAAACTTGTCAAATTTTCTTCTATAATTTTCTATAATTGTTCTGAGTGTAGGATGACGTAATAAGTCTTTGGTTCTTGTCCTAGCACAGGCTCCGTAAATTAGCCTGTAAGGGTGTAATTAACCTTTAACTGTGTAGGGGCAGAGTGCTCTAGGGAATGTTTTTAAATCTGCTCTTCAGGGGCTAGACTTTGATCTTTAAACATTTTTGTTCCAGTGTTAAAGAGACAGTTCACCTCAAAATCAAAAAATACATATTTCTCCTCTTACCAGTAGTGCTATTTTTCAATCGAGATTGTTTTGGTGTGAGTTGCTGAGTGTTGGAGATATCGGCCGTAGAGATGTCATGCCTCTCCAATATAATGGAACTAGATGGCACTCTGCTTATGGTGCTCATGGTGCCCCAAAAAAATTCCGTGCAGTATCACCTCGCAGAACGAAGCGTGCATCTATTCTTGGACAAGAGGCTTGTGCTTGTTACAGGGCGAGATGTAAACATTAAAGCTAGGGTTGGTAATCTTGAGAAATTAGCAAGAGTACACTAGATTTAAAAAAATTATCCAACCAAAAAAACCCAGCCCAGTTTTGCCAACTGTTTTCCAATGAAAGGAGCGAGCAGCACTACCTCCTAAAATACCAGATTTGTTTCTTTTTTTTTTATCATAGCATTTGATTTATTGATTGCTGTCGGGATGTAATGAGAATTTCAACAACTATAACAAAAAATGTATTTGAACAACACAACCAACCATACCTTTAATGGCATCCTCCTCGGCTGAGCTGTAATGTAAGCAGTATCGTTTAACTGTAAGCCTCTTGTCCATGAGTAGATGCACGCTTCCTTCTGCGCGGTGATACTGCAAGGTCTATGGCTTATCTTGAGTAACCGGGTGATGATTTCTGGAAGGAGACATTGCTGTTGTTGTATTTTTTGTCAAATGTATTTTTTTGGCGCTTTGAGCACCACAAGCTGAGTGCCATCAAGTTCCATTATATTCAAGCGAAGGCAGACATCTCTAGGGCCGATGTCTCCAACACCCAGCGACTCACACCAAACAAACTAGATTGATAAATAGCACTATAGGTAAGAGGAAAAATATGTATTTTTGATAACTGTCTCTTTAAGTAGACACTAGGAACAGGAAGTGATTTTGGCCTTAGATGCCTCTGTAGATTTGAGACACAAATTAGATCACAGCATCTTGGCACAGCAGTGTCCCAGTATTTAGACTTTGTGACATATCTGCCAAATGATCACAAATTTCATATCAGCAGTGATATGAAGTCCAAGACCTATTATACATAATGTGTCTCATCAGCCAGGAACTTATAGGAACAGTGAGAACAGACAGAGAGAGAGACTGCTCTGCTGCTAACAGGAGGACGCGAGCGGCTCACAATCAATGTCCGATCAATGCTTATTAGTCACAGAGCGTATAGGAGGTGTTTAAGAGGGACAAACGTCAGTATTTAGACGTCACAGCTTGTGAATAATCTTCCAGTGGGTGGATTGTGTGAAACTGCTAATAGAGTATTAGTCAGTTTGACTCGTCATGTAAGCCCGCTGTGTGATACTGCAGTACAAACACAGACAGTGATGGCTACAGCTAACTTAATGAATTAATCCCAAGAATAATAGAAGAAGAATTATTTTCTCCTCCTTGTGGACTCAGATGTCCACAAGTGGACAGCTGAAAGTGGTATTCAATCAGGTCTGAATACATTTTCATAAGATATTTTTGTATTTTGATTTGAATAAATCAGCCAAAAGGTATATGGTGTTGTTTGTCCATTTTCAACCTAAAAAAAATATGAAGCTGTCACAACATCTGCAAAAGCCCAGCCTTTCTTACTGTTAACTTGTCGTTTCAACTAAGGTTCAGGTGCTTTCCATGTTTTCACAGAAAAAGCAATACATTTTAATTGTTAAATGTTTGTTTGTTTTTTTAAAGGAATACTGTGACATTTTGGTAAATGTGCTTATTCACTTTCTTTCCGGGAATTAGATGAGAAGATCGATACCACTCTCATGTTTGTGCGGTGAATATGAAGCCAGAGCCAGGAGGCAATTAGCTTAGTTTAGCATAAAGACTGCAATCAGGGGGAAACAACTAGTCTGGCTCTGTCCAAATGTAATCTCTGAAGCTGAGACCCCTGTTTCCAGCTAACCAGCTAATGGCTGCTGACCGTAGCTTCGTATTTTGCATACAGACACGAGAGTGGTGTCTTCTCATATCATACACGGCAAAAAAAGCTAATAAACGTAATTTCCAAAATGTCCAACTGCAAAACTATAGTGCGAAAATACACAATCACAACATAATTAAAGCAAAAAAGATGTTTTTCATTTTCTTTGTGGAGTTAACAACAATAATATCTCCTTTGCTTTCTTTTTTGGGTACAGCTGTATACCAACTGCAGGTGTATATCTGGGAGCCAGAGTAGCGCCCGCCCGGCTTCATGTCCTAACAGCTGCCCTCATCTTCTTCTCCCCGTCATTCTGGTCATCTCTCTGGCGTCAATGATCGCCTGCCTCAGTCACAACCCCATGTACATGATGGTGCTCAGGTAAGGAAGGATGACAATATATTGCAGTGTATTCACATATTCTTTTGGTATATATTTTATATGTTGAAAATCAATTCAATATGACCAAAATGTATCTAATGGATGACATAATCTGCTTGTCCTCCAGTACAAACACTTACTTGTGATTGTATGAACCTCATATTTGAATGTAGTTACCTGCAAATACTGTTTTAGATGACAAAGCACTGACTTAGTATCTTCTATTTTTTACAAAACTTATGCTAAATATATCTAAATCTGACCACAGAGATGAGACATTTCCTTCCCAGTGATTGCTGCAGAACAGATCTCGTCTTTAATAGTCTCTGAACGGCTCTTCTTGAAGTCCATAAAAAGTCAAGCACAAAAGTTAATAAAGGAGTGCTCTAGGCTCTCAATGTAGGACAGCTAAGAATGAATGGAGAGCAAATAGACTACCACACAATTTGGGAAATTTGAAGAAATAAATAGTTTTACAAGGTTTCATAAAGATGCTCAAACAGATTCTTTTCTTTTCCAAATTAAATATAGTCGTGTTTTTTATTTTACATGACAGTTTTTCAAATATAAAAACACATGTACTGATTTATCGCTGCAACTGTTGTCTAGTATTTTATTCAAGAATGACACCGTGCACCAATAGAAAAACTCTAAACTCTCTAATTTCTTTTCCTGCTCATTTCAGATGTGTTCCCTCCGAAGAGAAGTCATTCGCTATAGGAATTCAATTTTTACTCATGAGAGTATTAGGTAAGTCAGGACACAAATACTGTTTGTGAAGTGCTATAGCCATATGAATAACTAATTATTGTATTAATGATACACTTTGTTTTGTCAAAGTGCCCAATAGAGTCTCCAAATCCCAGAATGTCCTCATAGTTCAACCCAACAAAGTTCATTTTTGTATGGAGCCCCAAAGTGTCCAATATTAAACAAATAAAAAGACATTCTAAAATGAATAATCGCATTAATAAATTGTGTAAAATATAATGGACCAATAAATTATGTAGTAATTTAAAAAAAGATTAATTTATTATTTAATTATTTGTTATAATAATTATTTATTTATTTATTATTATTATTATTATTATTATTATTATTATTATTATTATTAATAATAATAATAATAATAATAATAATAATAATAAATATTATTTAATCATTCTTATTTTTATAGTAACAGTGTCATAGGAGTTCATTTTTATTTCATTATAGAACTTTATATCAAATAAAAAGTGACATAATAAAAATAAAATGTCAAATAAAGTGTCAATGGGAAATCCGCAATTATGAATTAAAAACAGACTTGAAAATGTACTAATTTCTGAAATTATCTCACAAAGTGAATAATTTATATTCATTATTAATTCATTATTAATTGTAATTGCTTATTTATTCATTTAATATTGCACACTTAAGGGCTCCGTACAGTTACGTTTCACTGGGATGTGCTATCCGATGCTACAACAATGTAATTAAACATAACTTTGAATTCCATTCATCAGTTCGTTCAAGCAAATGTTGGATTGCCCTCTAGTGGCTGCAGCTCAACCACATGGGGATAGAAATGCGTTTACCCTACATCCTCTCTTTCTGTTTCCCCCTCAGCCTGGCTACCCGCCCCTGCTCTCTTCGGGACGGCCATTGATACGTCATGTATTCGGTGGAGGAGTGTGTGTGGAGAGAGGTTTAGCTGTGGTTACTATGACAACAACATCTTGAGGAACCGGTAAGAAAACTTATCACTCAGAACACATATCACACACACACACAGGCAGTACATCCACATCACTTATGTTTATTTGTGTGACCCCTGCAGGTACTTGGGCCTACAGGTGGGTTATAAGGTCATGGGTATCGTCCTGCTGATGATGCTGGGGTGGAAGGCGAAGCGGACCCAGGAGTACAGTCTGGAGAAGAGGCCTGAAGGACCTCTGTGACCCTGCTGAGATCCAAGCCTCTCTGTCTCTTAAAGCTTTGCTGTGGTGCTTAAACATGTTGAAGAACAGTGTGCACAGCAAAGCTGTGTCAGTAGGAGGAAGCCACAGCCGAGACAGGCCTACACTGACCTCAATTTCTGTAGGCCCACTTCCCTACCTGGTGCCTCACTGGCTGGAGTTATGATATACATTTCCCAAAAGGGAAAATGTCTGATGTTTTTGGATGCTTTAAAGCTTATGATTGGAATTTCTCTGACAATATGACACACTTATTACAAGTTAAAGGACCAGTGCGTAGGATTTCGGGGGGATCTATTAGTAGAAATGGAATATAATGTCCATAACTATGTTTTCATTAGTGTATAGACCCTTTTTGTGTCAATGTCATAATTACGTCACAGTGTTAGCTGCAGTCAAAACAAAGAAAAAGGCTGGAGGCAAACACAAGTGGTGGGCTGAAGTTACACATCAAAAATGTCATCTTGCTGTGTTGTTGGTTTCAAAAATCAAGATATCACATACATTTAAGATGACAAACTGTGATTCGAGGCTCTTCGAGCTACAATATCGGCGAAACTTTTCAGAGATGAAGAGTAAATGTTGCTAATATTTATGTCGCTCTGCAATGTTTATACAGTAGCCCAGAACAGACAAACCAAACACTGACTCTAAAGAGAGCCTTTCATGTTTTTATGTCACCTGAAGGCCACTGTAATTCTCCGGGGGGGTATTCAGTTGGTTGCAATCTGCAACCTCACCACTAGATGCCACTAAATCCTACACACTGCTCCTTTAAGAGAGGACAGCTAAAACACCTCTCTTGTGTGGTACCTCACAATATTGTAGATGCATCTGAGACAGAGTTCAAACAACAGATAAATACCTTTGTATATTACTTGTTCCTATAAATCTATTCAGGTTTCTATTTCCAATGGGAACATATTCTGTAACTAATTAACTGTATTAGCTTAATATTTAAGTTTATTTTTTATAGATGTTTGTCTCATACACAGAGACATCTGTGATAACTGCAATACTCGTTTCACATATGATGATCACATGTAACACTTGTTTTAATTGCAATGCTAATGAATTTTCAGATATCAACACTGTTACTCATAAATTTAATTAACCACTCATATTATGCTATATACTGATGTGGTTATATTGGTTACAGTGGAGTGCATAAACGTGTAAGCATTACTGGCTAATATACAGTACAATTAACCAAGTCAGCGTTATGTCTTTTATTCATTTCTGTCTTCATCTATGTCTCCAAGTCTGGATAACTAACCAAATATCCCAGGTTTACTGCATGTCCGTTGGTTTTGGTATTTTAATTAATTGCAAATTTGCACCACTGAAGTACAATATCCGCTGAGGTGGGTGCTGTATTTTTTACATAATATTGTGGTCACATCTTTTAGAGGGACCCTGTGTCAAACATTGTTTTAATACATTTATTTCTGCAGTTTAGATTGTGTTCACTTGGTGCATATTCCTAAATAAATCTGCATTTTATCAATTGACTGTAAACTAACTGACACACAGAAAACCTGGGGATAAGTAGTAGTATTATAGCATTTAAGCTACCATGTGTAGTCTGCTGTGTAATGGAAACTTGGAGCCAACAGGTACAGTACATTGCGTAGAAAATAATAATCATAGGAGTCCCAAGTCATGGGACATGTTTCATAATAGCCAGCAATATAAATAACTTTACTAATCCCAATGGGAAATTGCAGTATTAGTCAAATCACACATAAATCACAAAACCAACAACAAAGAAGTAGATAAGAAATAAAACAAGAAGAACTAAAATCTTAACTTGAAACTGAACTGAAACTAAAAACTTGGACCTAAATATATATACAATGATATAGTGCTTGGTAATATTCTGTACATGATCCGTGTAAATTTGCTACATAGGCCTACTTTATATTGTATTGGTATGGCAAGGTTGCACCATATTTTTCTCACAAGCCAATTAGAGCAGACTGGGCTTTTTCAGGAGGGGGTCTTTAAGAGACATGCACTAACATGGAGCATTTCAAACACAGGGTGAATACAGGTATATTCAGACGGACTGTACGAGAAAAATAATGTGTTTTTTTTAAACATTAAAGCATGTATACATGTGCTAGCAGAAACCCAAAATAGAAGTATGAACCTGAAAATGAGCATGATATATCCCCTTTAAATATATGTCGGACACTTTCTAAAGTCTGAGAAAATAACCCAGGGTTATTGCAGCTTGGGCTTGGAAACTACAAATCTACAAAATGAATTTTGAGACAAGGAGAGTATTTGAAAGATCCTATCAAGTTGCATTATGGGAACTGTATCCAGTGTTTTATTGGGGTTCAACCATACTGGGGACTAAAAGCAAAGTTCCGTTGCAACATCAGTGCCCAGCAACAAAGCTACGCTTCCGCCATTTTGGACTACCGAACGCCAGTAAAACGTGCACCTAAATAGTGCCGTACAAAAGTAAAACTAAATTATTTCTATTCTATTGTCATATTCTACTGAAATGTCCTTTGTTGAACAATGAAATATTATAAATATAACTAGAAGTGCACTCGGAGAGCGCAGACATCCGCCAAGGCATGTTTCATGTACGTCGCGTCATCAGTTACACTGCGCATGTCTTAAAGCCCAGGCTTGCACAGGCTGAGCGGAGTTATTAAAAAAAAATATCCCGAAGCCGGATCATGATCTGGATCGCGACCAACATCTAATGGATTGTTCATTGTGCCACACCCCACCCCTCCAAATAAATTCATTCAAATCCATCGCGGACTTTTGGAGTTATCCTCCAAACGGACAAACAAACCAACCAACAAACAAACAAACAAACCAACAAACCAAGGCCGGTGAAAACATAACTTCCTTCCTAGGCCTTCGGCCTTGCGGAGCGGTTTCAGTCCAAAATGGCGGCAGCGGCTGTTGTCAAAAAAACACAGGCGTTTCATTTCTTTGCTTCTACAGTATACTCTTTGCTAAAAATCAAGATACCTCTGCCTCTCCGGCTTAATTGATTTTGACCATTCTTTTTCAAATCTGTCTCTCGCAAGTTCACTAACTTTATGGGAGTGCAATATTAAATCACTGGAATATCCCTTTTAAAGGGACTGTTTGTAACTTTTTACAGATATAAATCTATCGGGTCGGTGTCCCATGCGCGCTCGCATATGTGCGTTTGCTTGTGGCTATGCTGTTCAGACTGCTCCTCTGCTTGTCTTCACTCACACAACGCGCACATTCTCGCTCCACCTCACGTTCATGCGCGCAACCTCCACACTGCAGAAGAGTTAGTTTAACTCTGAGAATATCTAGTGAATGTACAGTGGACGTTTGTGCAGAAATAAATGCTGCAGCTCCTCCGGACCAACAGAGATTTTCCGTGTCTTGTGACGGGGCTCCGCAGCGAGAAACGTTATCGTCTCCGACCGGGTGCCGGTATCTACCTGTTCACTCCGGCTGCGGGCGGGACCATAACGTTACTCGCTGCGGAGCCCCGGAGGCTGAAGAAGCGGGGCTGAAGCAGGAAAAGCCAACACTAGGATCAGCATTGATTCATGGAGAGACCTTCGTCTGGTCAGCTAACATTACTGCTAAGCAGGTGAAATATAGAGTGATATTGTGGTTTTAGCTGACGTGTGTCGCCTCACTGTTTTGAGCGATGCTCGTTCATGTCTATTTAGAGCGAGCACAAGCGCGAGCCCAACGCTGACTTTCATTAACTTAACGGCCACAGGTGTCGCTGTTAACAAGCAATTCTGATTCTTACAAACAGTCCCTTTAAGTATAATGTAAAAATATTAACTTGAATGTTTTTTGCCACACATACACCCGTATGTACACAAACGTATACTAATGTCATTATAATTTCAGTGGAACCAAGAGAAGAGGTCCCTCCAGACAGATGAACCTGTGGGCCCTATAGCAGCACAGCTGACATGTCTGTCTGCTGCCTCTCCCTCTCTCCCTGACTCACATGACGTCATTTTATATCACGGCTGTCAGATGAACGGAGAACGAGGAGAGGCCGCGCATGCGCAGAAGCCCCCCGGTGAGGAGAGAGTCATCACGGAGCCGAGCCGGTGCAGCAGCAGAGTGCTCCCATCACCAAGAGACAGAGAGACAGACAGAGAGAGAGAGCGGGGCTGAACGGAAACACAACCGCCTGCTCCACCCAGCATCCTCACCGACCAACACCGACCTCGAGTGGGAACAACACAAGTCCCCTCAGCCTGTCCTCAGCCTGTCCTCCGGTGTCCACAGTGTCTCCTCCTCCTCCTCCTCAACATGTCCGTGGGCAGTGACTTTGGAAACCCTTTAAGAAAATTCAAACTGGTCTTTCTGGGGGAGCAAAGTGGTGAGACGTGTTTTAATCCTCTTCTTAAGAAGTTCATGATGTTTGGTGGTGTGTGGAGTTGAACCCGGTTCACCTGCTGCCCGGCAGCAAGTTCATGTTGATGGAGACACCTACATGCAGCCATAGCTGTAGTCTGGAGGTTATGCGTCTCTGTTTGAGTTGTTGGGTTGAAACTGGAGTATAAAAACATGTCTTCACTGGTGAAATGTGTGTTTGTGAGGGTGTGGAGGAGGAGGGCATGATTTTAATCACATTAGCAGCCTGTAAGGCTTCACACACTGGAGCCTGCAGTCTCTCTAAGTTCAACAGTAACATTACAGCTCTAATAAAGCTTTAATGTGCGCCTCGTTAGGCTTTAAGCTGCCTATTAGTTAGAAACAGCCCGGACTGGCTGTTAGGATTTATACAGGGTGGGTTTCACATGAGTAATGCTGAATATGTGCATGTAGCCTGTGTGTGATGCTGTGGATGATCCAAGTTGATAAATATTCCTGTGCTGAGACTGAGACACACCCAGTGTGTTGTCAGTGGCGATGAGATAACTTGTGTGGCTGCAGTCTGTCCTGGAGTTGTTCCAGTCTAAGCTGTCTGCAGAAGCTGACCAAGTTTGTGTGTTTTTGCATGATGACTTGTTCTATTAATAATTGTCTCTGAGTATTAGATCTCTGCAGACTCATCTTTGATTTGTCTGTGCCTGCATCTCCATCCCCACATTCAAAAGCTTCTCCTTTTTTGTTGAGGTTTTCAATGTGGCAACAACAACATTGTTTTTCCCACAAGATTACACTGAGCTGAGCTGGGCTGAGACATGATTTGAATCTTTAGGTTTACTTTGTCTTTTTGAACAGGGGCACGTCTGTTTACGGTCTAATTCAGAGGTTTGAGCAGCCAAATGAACCACATTAGTCATGCTTCAGTCCTTCTGTGGGTCCTATTGATCATCCAGTATAGTGGGGGGTCATGCATTACATAGTATATATTGTTCCATTTACGACAGCGTAGCATACGTATTATCTAAATAATAGTGGATATATGTTGTCTGATATCTGTACAATGGAGCATTGGCTCTATACCCAACAAGGTGTAACACTGAGAGGCTTTAACTGAACTTAAAGGTCCACTATACGATATCCAGAGCATTAATATGGCAGCAAACAACTATTGTCTATGTAAAGATATAGAGGAGTACTATCTACCTGAGCAGAGAATGAAGTCTCTCTCCCTCTGTGTGTGTTGTAATCCGAGGTTCTCTCTGCTAAATTTACATATCCGGGCCGGCTGCAGGTGCTTTTAGTGCATGTTAGTGCATGTGAGCATGCCCCACTGGCTAGCTGATGGACGCTGCTCTGCACTGCTCTCATACAGCGATTACTGGTGATAACGCCGTCAAAGAACGTATGCTGCCAAGAAGTGAAAGTCAATTGTTCGTTCCATGGCAACATCAGCACCCAGCAGCAAAGCTATGCTTTCGCCATTTTGGACTGAAAACGACTACCTGACGCCAGAAAAACATATGCCTAAAAAGTGCCGTACAAAAGTAAAACAAAATTGTTTCTATTCTATTGTCATATTCTACCAAAATATCCTGTGTGGAACAATAAAATATTAAATATAATAAGCATTTTCAGTCCAAAAATGGCGGCAGTGTCTGTTGTCAAAAAAATACTGGAGTTTCGTCTCTTTTAGGGATGCTAATTTAAAAAAATGTCCTTAACCGATAACCAACCCTCGTTAACAGATTATTAACTGTGAACTGACAAGATTTGTGCCTTACATGCAGCAGTGCGCCAGCTGCAGTGTATGAGCACTACAGACAACTGAGTCCCCAGTTCACCGTCAGGAGAGTTACTGTAGCATCCACGGTGCTGCGTTCACTGTCTCCAGTTCACTCGTCCGGGAGAGTTACTGTAGCAGCCACGGTGCTGCGTTCACTGTCTCCAGTTCATTCGTCCGGGAGAGTTACTGTAGCAGCCACGGTGCTGCGTTCACTGTCTCCAGTTCACTCGTCCGGGAGAGTTACTGTAGCAGCCACGGTGCTGCATGTAGTGTCATGGACATGCAGCCACTTTCCCAGTAACTCTCCACCGCACATTTAGTTTAGTTTAGCAGGTTGTCAGCTGTGTGTCTGCCCGGTGTAACAATAATCTGTCTGCCTGGCGTAACTTTAGCGAGTGTCCGGCAAACAGTGTGTGTGTTTGTGCTACGTTAGCAGCTCTAGCATTACCGGTGGCTTGTGCTCGCCGCCGCCACACACATAAGCTCTGTCAGCGCGGCGTAACTTTAGCGAGTGCCCGACAGACCGTGTGTGTGGCGCAGGTGAATGAGGGGTTGTTGGTGGCGTTATAGCTGTGAACGTAGGTGTAGCAGTGTGTGCGCAGTTTATTTGTCGGTGAATAAATGCTACGAAACTACAACTCCTTCGCTCCACTCAAGTGAGCTCAAGACGGGAGCCAATTTCCTGTATTCTGCAACTCCGGCTCAGACTTTCTTAAGGTGGGCTGTTAAGGTGGACCAGCTTTTCTCCTTAAAGTGACGAGCCGCTCCGCTGAGTTTTGCTCAGCTTTTTAATTCATTATTAATATTTCTTTTAACCGTTTAACCAATAATAGGTTAAACGTTAAAATAATCGGTTAAAATGCTTTAATGTCGGTTAAACGGTTAATTATTAACATCCCTAGTCTCTTTGCTGCTATACTCTTTGATGCCGTCCTGACCGGTGGCACCATTGCAGAAGCGTAGCACCCACCCTCCGGTTCCCCCAAGGTTAACACTGTTAGCTCTGTCAGCAGTGTTGCCTTTGTTTTTACTGACAGCACTGTTAGCACCGTTAGCTACGAGCTGCCGGCTCAGCTGTTGCCATGTTGAGAGCCATGCGGAGGCAATAGAAATGCTCCCAATTTCACATTTAGCAGAATGCATGCGGACAACGGATGAGGCCCTGCAGTGCTTACGGTTAAGACTAGAGCTGAAACAATAATCAATTAATTAAAAATGTCAATTCGTAATCAATCAGAATCAGATTTATTTTGCCAAGTCCATAGGTGCAAGGAATTTGACACCGGTTTTATGCAGCTCTCTCATTGTACTTACACAGACATAGAAATAGCAAGGACAACAAAGCTGGACAAGTAAAGATGTGGATTGTTATGGACTCAAAACACGTGAAAAAATAGGTGTTTATATAATAATTATATAGAAAAGCACCAATGGCCAACAATGAAATAAGAATAAAATAAAATGTCTATATACAAGTCAATTGATCAATGAGGACACTTTCCTCTCTATCTTTTCATGGTATTTTCATCTCTAAATGAAAGTAAATTAGATATATAATAACATACAAATGTAAGCCTGTTGGTTGGCTTTTCTCTTGGGTAGTTTTGGGATATTAAGTGCCAAGCAACAAGCCAAAGGGGATTTGGCTGCACAAACATAATATCAGGGAGTGTACTGTATTCACCAGACCACGAAAATGGCTGAATGCTTTGACATTATAAATAATGACCAAACTGGGGAGATGGAGAGATAAAGACTCATCATTTCTTTTTCATTGAAAGGCAAAGTATTAAAAAAGGATTTATAGGTTTTCAGAATTGAATTGCGCAATTTTTTAAAACTATTTTTGAGTGTGTGTGCTATGTCGAGCTTTATTATTTAATATTCACCTGTCTTTATTGTCATTTAGATGCTGAATGAGCAACGGGTAGTAATGTTAAAGCAGAGGTTTATGGTGCTTTTTAGGTTTGCTGCGGCTCCCTTTCTTTTCCTTCTCTCGTGGAAGTCTTCTACCTGATTGTCAGATTCTGTGTATGTTTTTGAGCAGATTTTCTAAGTAATACAGGACATTTTATAATATCTAGAATAATTACAAATATGTGTGAGACATAAATGAACATATTTGTTGTAACTGACAGTAGGCCTGAATTTTTAATGAGGAACATTTCTCATCAATCAATCTTTTCTCATCATGGCCACTTAGTAGGGCTGTCAATCGATTCAAATATTTAATCACGATTAGTCGCATCACTGTCTATAGTTAATCGCGATTAATCGCAAATTAATTGCAAATTTTTTAATTGTTCAAAATGTACCTCCAAGGGAGATTTGTCAAGTATTTAATACTCTTATTGACATGGGAGTGGGCAAAGATGCTTGCTTTATAAATAAAACAGACAAATATTGTCCAGAAACCCTCACAGGTACTGCATTTAGCGTAAAAAATATGCTCAAATCATAACATGGCAAACTGCAGCCCAACAGGCAACAACAGCTGTCAGTGTGTCAGTGTGCTGACTACCTTTGAAAATGGCGATGCCAGTTTTCCCTCGCCAAAATTTAGTGTAAGTTTGGAGCGTTATTTAGCCTCCTTTGTGACAAGCTAGTATGGTTGGTAACAATGGGTTTAAAACTGAGCCCGCTACAACCTAAAAATCGTGTGTGTCAGCGTGTTGACTTGACTATGACTTGCCCCAAACTGCATGTGATTATCATAAAGTGGGCATGTCTGTAAAGGGGAAACTCGTAGGTACCCATAGAACCCATTTACATTCACATATCTTGAGGTCAGAGGTCAAAGGACCCCTTTGAAAATGGCGATACCAGTTTTTCCTCACCTAAATTTAGTGTAAGTTTGGAGCGTTATTTAGCCTCCTTCACGACAAGCTAGTATGACATGTTTGGTACCGATTGATTCTTTAGGTTTTTCTAGTTTGATATGATGCCAGTATTTTCACTCTAGCTTTAAAACTGAGCCCACGACAACCTAAAACTTGCAAGTTGCGTTAATGCGTTAAAGAAATTAATTAAGTTATTATTGCGTTAACTTTGACAGCCCTACCACTGTAAATAACGTATGTATGTTATTAAATTCCATAATGGTGCAACTTCCTTCAGTCTTTGTTATAGCTCGCACTCATCGCTGATTAAAATCTGTTTTTTCATTAGCAAAAGAAAATTGACGTAGACATCTATTAATGTGTTTCTGTCTGTCTGTCTGCCCTTTTGTGATATATTATGCCACGCACTACAGAATTGCAGAGTGTCTTTGTGTATTGCTCTAATGATCACAGATCACACAATCAGCATTTCCCATAATTACTGCTGACATCACCACTGCATGGTAATTATGGTGACTGCTGTGAAGTTTTATCGGCAAGATTAACCTTTGGCCTAATATAATCAAGGAGGTTTGTAGGGTTTTAGAAAGTACGATGCAGTGGTTGGCCTCATTCTGTAGCTTGTTTGGTAAAATGGCTTGAACTCTGAAGCCACTGGAGACCCTGCAGGTCTGCACTGGTGACGGGTCTCTCCCAGCCAGTCTGGAGGAGTGAAGTCTGTGCCTGTTATCAGTGCGAGGAGGGGACTTTATTTGTCAACCGGCGCTCATCCAGACAGCGGCAGCGCCAGCCTCGTGTTTGATTGGGTTGTCTCCGGTGGAGCTGTGTCTCTCTGACATGTCTGCTATAATTGCAGCTGGTGCCCAGGCGGGCGTGAATCCCGTCAGCTCTGCCACTATCATTTATTAATGTACACGACTGGACTCAAGTATGTCAGGAACGGGGGCATGAGCACAGAGGCTGCGGTGAAGAGACCACTTGTTCTCTCCGGGTTCCTGTGTACAGTCAGTGAAACCTCGTAATGGTGGAAGTCTATAAAGGGAAAGATGGCATGATGTTCTGTTTTTCATAAAAGAATGAGCTAACGTCAGAGAGGTGGGGGCTCCAGAGAAAGTGGGTGGAAGCAGGCAGAATGTTAAATGAGCTGTCAGGAAGTCTCTCCTCCTGCATACTTCTTTGGGTGTTTTCTACACTGCCTGTACAAAGGAGGCTGGCTAAAGATTTCCTTGACAAAGCTGAAGGCTTAAAGCAGGCCAATCAACTGTTTCCAAGTCTGTGTGCCCACGCTCGCGGTGGAAACAGCATTTTGCAAGTTCCAGCCTCAGAGCATTCAACCAGGTCATTATTTGAACACCTCAGATTACTGCGTTTTATTGGGTCATAGATGTTTCTGCCATGGGCACGTTTTTCAAAGGAGCAATACTGCATGGTGCTTTTGTAAAAGCTAATTGTTTGGAGGTAATCCCCCTGCTGCATGCTTCGTTTCACCTCAGACAAACAGATGGGAATACATTTGGTAGATGCATCCGCATGGCTGCCATGAGATTTTGCTCACTGAATCAAAATGCCATCTTCCATCTTTCACTGCACACAGATTGCCATCGCACAAACTAGAGCTGGCTTCAGAAATACTGCTGAATCACCGGACCGATATGCTTCAAAGTGGGGTTTGGTTGGTTGTCTAATGCATCAATCAGCGCGCCTCAAGGGAACAGCTTTCTAAGCAAATGAAACTCTGAGTTTTGGCTTGTGCAGCCGACACATTTCCTCACTGAGGCTGTGAAACCGCAGATGCAGATACTACATATTTACCCACACATGCACACATCAAAAACATGCAGCTCTTTTATACAGAAATTGTACCGTGATTAGCAGAAATCCTGTAGCAAACAGAAGCCACAATTCTGTCTGGATTTGTATACACCACTAATACAGTCTAGTAGGAAGTGCAGTAAAATAATCTTATAGTATATTTGGCTCAGTATAGGCAAGTTTGATTTGAAACTGATTTCTGAAAAACTGCTTCCGGGACTTGATACCAGATAATGTATGTGGGGCTCTGCACCCATTTCCTCCCAGAAACTGAAACAAATATTCAATGATGAAAATATTTTTCTGTTGTGAATCAGAGGAGGATAGAGATGAAATGTGTTGAGAACATTGCTGTGATTTTCATGTAGGTTGCTTTGTTTCATTTATTCTGTCTTTTCTATTCCAGCTCCTTGAAACTCTATGCAACAACTTAGAAAAATGACAAAAGAATAATTCCATTGTAACACGAGCCATTAAGTAGTCATCTATATTTATCCTGATGTGTTATTAAATCTTTTATAAATGTAAAAAAATACCTGCCAGTCTAATAGTAAGAATAATTCAAAATCTGTTGAATTTCACTCCTGCCATGATATCTACACCTCGGCTTATGTAAAACGCCTCCAGCTTGACGATCAAAAGTCATTTCACCATTCAGAAATCTTCTTCATGAAAACCCAAGATTTCACTGCTTTTCTTTACGCAGTGCTCTGTGGGTCTATCATGAATGAAGTGCAAACAAAAGCAGAGAAGATGCCACTCACCTTCACATCTCATACAAAGGTCCTCCAAATGACAGCCTTACCTAGGCCTTTTAACCGACTGTATGAACAGATATGAACTTAAATATTTATATTTGACAGGAGTGTAAGATCAGTCAGTGTCACACAATTGGTTAGTGTATTGGTGGTATTAGTTATCAGAGAAAGATACTGAATGAAACTTACCTAAACCATTGATGGTGCACATGAAATTAAGTTTCCTTCACCAGGCCTACTGAACATTTAGTAGGACAGAACAACTAAGTGGACAATAATAACTTGAGATAACATCATATCAGTGAAGGTAGGCTACATCAGGGGTTCTCAAACTTTTTGGGCCCAGGTACCCCTTAAAGGGGAGAACATTTTCCAAGGACCCCCTCATAATCGTAACACCGATTATGCATATGCTTACTACTATTTGTATTCTTAGAGGGCATTTGGAACTATTTGTATTCTAAAGCTTTTCAACCTAAATACTTTAGACATTTTCGATAGTGATAAACAGAAACAGATTTCATAGATACAGTACCACTTTGTTTTGCCCTGATAATCTGGGTGCTTTGTAATCAGATGTCGCTTTAGTTTGGCTGGCTTCATGACTTCGTTTGCAAGCAACCGGGAATACACATGACGCCCGATATAACTGTAGTCATATTTTCTCAATTTAGCTAGTTTGGGCTCAGCCTCACTTGATGATGTGGACTGACTCAAACATTTCTCCATGCTCGCCAGCTAGCTAGCTGGCTAATAAGCTATGCTTAGCAGCAGCAGGAACGGTTTGTTGCTCCCTGAGTGAAGTGACTGATTCATAGCAGATTAGCTTGATGTGTCAAAGGTCAACGGTCAACTTTATTACTGGTTCTCCTGTGCCTCCCTTCCCTCCAGCGGGCCCAGCAATATGGCCTATAGGCCTCCAGCAGCACGGTGTTGGTGTTGGCTCCCAGCGAGGACCTATTCTGTCTGTCTGTGGCGGGTTTGTCGCTGCCAGAGGGCCCCACTGGAGTCTGAGCTGAAGGAGGTTTTGGTGAACCTGCAAGATTTTGTTTGATTTCGTTCCTTTGTTTGTGTTGTATCTGTAAGGCTACGTGCCACCCCGAAGTAACTTTTGGTGTCATTTATTTTTATATACACGACGTCAAGCATCCCAACGAGAAAAGTTACCCGAGTAAAGCTTTCATCACTGTGAATATATCCTTCCATTGCATACTTTAGTCCTTACTGTCATCTCCTTGAAGCTATATTGCCTGGCGCCCAGAAACTATCTAATACACACTGCGGCACCTGGCTACACGGAACCGGCGTCGCCATGTTTCTTTTTGTCAAGCTGTCCGACCTAGCAACAGTAACTAAGGGGGTCGGGACTTAGGATCGGTCAATTAAGTAGATGCATGTTTTCCCTGCTGCAGTACCACACACAAGCTTGGTGTGTTGCTGTGTGGTGAATGAACCAGGGAAATATGATGCCACACCCAAGACACAGCACATTTCAACAGAATTGCCATGGGGATTTAGAAATTCTATTCTAGAAAACAATAAAACCACAATATCCTGAAAATTGGTCAAAACAAAATCATTCCTTGTTGTGCAAGAGCATGTAATGCTGTCTGTGTAGAGAGCCTGAGGTGTGTGAAGGGTGGAGCAGATGAGTTCAGTTGGCTGCAGGTTAGAACAAAGTGGGGCGGGTCACAGGGCTTGTCTGGTGACCTCTCTTCGCTGAACCTCACCAGCTCTTTTTCAGCAATGAGGAACTGGTTTTTAACTAAAACACTGTTGAAGTGAAATGATGCTACCGATAAATATGTACAGGTTTGAATCTCAATTATACCTTCATAATATCTGTTCTTTTAGGGGTCTGCTTGTCCCGACATCCTTACATTCCACTTCAACTGAATCCTCTGTGGCAAAGCCAACAAGCTGTGGAGAAAATAGTTTCCAGATCTTCAGCTCGAAGGATTTTCCTTGAAAAAGGGATTAAAGATAGTCTGTCGATATTGACTTGAAGCTTGAAGTCTCTGGGAGTCCAGAAGCAGCAGCCCTGCTGCTGTAATATTTGATAATCTAGCTTCATCTAAAGATAACTGGTCATCTCTTTCATTTCACATCCCATTGCATCTTCCCGGCAAGTGTTCTTCTTCTCTGATGGATTGGAGGAAACGACTTCCTGACAGCTTTGATCTGCTATTGATCGGCTCAGCTGCCCGCTAATGGGTATAATTGATCAAAAGACATCAATCCCAGCAACGTGCCAGGCTAGTCCCTCCATCCAAGGCTTTGGGGCAAGAACACATGTCTTAGAGCATGTGTGTTCTTTTCTTAGCTTGGCACGCTGGGCATTTTTATATACTAAACAGTATATAACAACGCTAGAGGCGTGGCACAAGGGATGGCAATGTTGTTCTGTCAGTCGCTCCACCACTTCGGTCCAGACTGAAATATCTCAACAACCATTGGATGAATTGCCATGAGATTTTGTACTGACATGCATGGTCCTCTTAGGCTTAATCCTAATGGCTTTGGTGATCCCCTGACTTTTCCTGTAGTGCCACCATGAAGTTGATGTTTTTGGCTTTTAATGAAACAACCAATGGTCGTCAGTCATGGTCAACACCAGAAGATGGATCCCACAGACTGTGGTTATTCCCTGCAGACATTGTGATTTAGCTGGAAGCACCGCTGTGCCTAAGTACAGCCTCACAGAACAGCTAGCATGGCTGTAGACTATGAATCTTGTTTTTACTTCCAACACAGAATTCCTTCACAAAAATCATATACTTTTGCACTTGAAGCCCCCCTTCAGTGTCTTTTGGCATTACTATGATTTTTCATATTGATTTGAGTCATTTCCTGACAATGTTGATTAGCCACACTGTTTACCATTTTTTTTTGACAAATAACTTAATTTTGTGCTCAGAGTTAAAAAAAGTTGGGAAAAAAACGGAATATGATGTTTGGCTATAGTAGAAGCTGCAGGTCATTCATCATCCTCCAAATGCGCAGGAACACTCATGCTCCCTTGCGTCTGAGCAGCAAACCGATAAATCTGTTCATCAGTAGTTAGTTAGCTAGCTTATTTAGTTAGGTGTAGTTAGCTAGCCCAACTTGTTGTATTAGCTTACTGAGGGTTTTCATTTTATTTTTTTGGTTTCCTCCACCTTCGTTTAGTGTGATGTTTATTTTCACTATGGTATTTGTGAACAGGCAGTGGATTACACGGAATCCCACCGGCAGAATAAGCACAACACACTGACTGTCTCCCCTCACTCGCTCTCTTCTTTACCGTCTCCTGCTGGGGATAAATTAATGGTAAGCAGCTGATGCCTCACGCCGTTGCAGTTTTGGGATGTTTTGGAGGTTTCCCGGCCTCTAACATGTCCGGGTCAAAAGTCCGAAACAGCATTTCAAATGGCGGACCATGGCAACAAGTGTATCCGTACTGCTGTGCGCTGTGGCCGGTGCAACTCCTCGATGCAGCAGAGAAAGAATGTTAATAAAAAAACAGGAAGTAACACTGGTTGGAGGGGGACTTTAACTTGGGACAAGACTAGAACCTTAATCCTCATCTGCTAAGGTGCATGTTTCTACTGCGACACATTTCACAGTGCATATATTGCAGATCCCTGAAGATATGTAGAAAAATCGAGGGGCCTAAAAATAATATTAACTGTAGGTTTTTTTTGTTTTTTTTAATAAATTGTAACATTTTCCGACTTATTAAGTGGTGCTTTCAGTCCTGCAGGAGCTGGTCTGCAGCCAAGGAATACCAAGCAGAGCGACGGTACCTCTACATATGCTGCACAGGCAGCTGAGTGGGCGTGTTCCCAAAGGCCCATGGGAGAGCACAGCCTCACTTATACTCCCTGCCCAGAATAAAACAGGATTGCAAATCTGTCTGCTGCCCATGCAGCGATGTAGAGAAACTGTCTGAATCAGATCCGCCCGCCTGAGTGCCAGTGAAAAGATTTTGGAAGCAATATCTGATGACACAATTTCACAAAGGGCAAGAATAAAATGGTGAGAGTGGGTACCGGTCTTATTACAAATGTAACTTCTTACCCAGCTTTGTTAGAATAAATGTTATAGGAAAACTTGAGGAACAGGAACTTTTAAAGTACCTCACATCATTCAGGCAGAGAGACTATTTGCAGACCATTCTCTCTAAATTGTTTCTTAGAAATAGATTGGGCTCTCGCTTAATGGGAGCTCTTTTAAAGGAGAGAGACAGAGAATACCATTTAAACATAATCCCAGTTGCTCAAACAGAACGGCTCTGTGAATAAAATCCCCGCTGTGCAGGAAGGCTGTCATTTACCCAGCATGGGATGAGACACTTCACTGAGTTCAGCAGGTCTCCATCAGTGTTTACCCTTTCCCCAGCTCCCCAGATGAGCCCTCGTCATGGGGCTGCTTCAGCCCGAATGCAGCCTGCTGTAGCCTTAAAATGCTACAATGTTTAGTAGGGCTGGGACGATACATACCACACTTACACTTCTAGGAGCTCTTACTTTGGAAAACATCTAAATTAATACATTAAAATGTTTGATGTTCAGCATGTATGTAGTCAGAGATGTCCTGAATTCAAATATCAGGCAACAGCCCAAAAATAAAAGAATAAAGACATTTCCCTCACTAATTAGTGGTATTTTATTTATAATTTAAAAGGGACATGTAATGTTTTATACTTCTGGTGAATATAATCCAATTAATCTTATTTCCATATATTGTATGTATTTTGTGTATGCAGTTCCCTTTGTTAACACCTTATTTTGAAAACTGGACGTAGACACACGTGAAGTATTCACATTAACGCTTACTTCTCCAAGTCCGTTGTTAGCTCTGCCGTCGGCTCCGTTGTCTTTATTCATCCAAGGTCAGCTCCATCGGGGCCGTTTGAATGCATTTAACATGAATGTCAGTATATTGGTGCTCTACAGTTGTAGCGTCAGCCGATTTGACTACGTAGATGAGAGTGACGGCTGGCTTGACCGCACGTTACTGCAATACGATAACGTTTCCTGTCCATGACAGTTAGCATGCAGCTTTAGCCGGGATGTCTAGCTCTGCTTTTCCTGTCAATGTGTGAAACCCAAAGTGTTTCCATACTTTACTGGATGTGTAGTGTTTACCACTTTGGATTTAAAATGCGAGGGCGCAGTTCCACGCTGACCTTCCGCTGCTCTCCGCTTTGTCGTTTCGGCTTGTTGGGGTTTGTTTTGGTTGGAGGATACGGAACGGATATGACGTCACGTTACTCAGACTACAACAATAAAAGCATTAACTTCCTTCTACCTCCGCGTAGACTCAAATGAAGCAAATATATCAATTCTGGCATTAAAAAAATCTATTTAAAAATCGCGATATACCGTATAGGTGAATCAATTAATTTCCCCACCCCTAATGTTTAGTAGGTTTTTATTTATTTTGATTAGTTGTGTCATTTTTTTAAATATTAGTCAATGTTTAGAATCTGCACTGTTCAATGCCGTAGATGTGACTGTAAGAATAGATCGTCTCATTGAGATGCCAGTGTGAGCACCATGCAGAAGCTCCTGCAGGGATTTATGGAGTGGAGGGAAGCTGAACATTCATCACTCCAGTTTAACATAGTAGGGAGTGTTTTATCTTACTCAGTGGACAAAGGGATGAATCACTAGCAGACAACTTGCAGAGGAACAGGTGGCAGATGCCGTGGGGCTGCAGCACTGTAGCCTAAGGACCACATATGATGTCAGTGACGGCTATTTTTAAAAGCGGTTTTCTTTTTAATCAGATGTATTTCTGTCTTTCCTCAGCCCTTTATACTGCGTATCCTGTCAGCATGAATATAGATGGATAGGAAGGCATCTCCAGGCCCTGTTTTTCATCTTTTTGTCTATTTTTCTTCCTGGAGCCTGAATGATTCTTTAGGAGCCGATGCCTGTTTAGATTTAGAGTACTTTGTCCCACACAGTCCTGTTGCTGTGGGATAGTTTAGCCTCGGAGCAAAGGCAAGCCTTGATCCCAAACACAATGCTTGTTTTGTTTCTACTGTAGAACAAAGATCTAAAGGTAAACAAGCTAGAAATTCATAGCGTGAGATCAGCCTTGAGTCAGCATTTCTGTGCTGGGCCCATTGTGACTGTTCGATCTGAATATCAAAGCTGTATTTTGTTATAGACTGCTGGTTCCATGCCAATGTGTAAGTATGTTGCAGCTTCTCTGCAAAACTAGATTTAGCTACACATCATTGTTTAAGGTTTGGAGTAGGCAGGTTGGAACAAATATGATTAAAAGTTATTTTTATAAAACTGTCACTATATCCTGAGAGTATTGCATGAAACAGGTAATATGTAAAAAATCATGTGCCTCTGTGTCCTCCGGTGTCTTCTGGTGCTCGTAATGACATCTGCAAGATTTCATAGACTGGAGGAAACAATCAATCAGAGCCGATCTGGAGGCTTGCCGTCTCTGAGCAGCTGTCAATCACTCGCAAACTCTGATCAAGCGGCCAAACTAGGCAGCGCTGATCAAATATGAATCAATATTCTGTTGCTGTTACTGTAATGCGAATAAGAAAATGTGTGACCCGGCTGCCATGTTGAGGTCAGTTGAGGAAATACCAAGAGCCGCCCACCAGCCGGAGCAAACTTTTTAATTTTACAGCCAAACAGTACACTACAAGATGTTTCTGAAAACATTTAATGCAAGAAATAGGCATTACAGTAACAGAATATTGATTCATATTTGATCAGAGCTGCCTAGCGTAAATGTTCGCAACTGTTTGATCGGAGTTTGCGAGCGATTGACAGATGCCTCCGTTGAATGAACAGCCAATAGGAACGCTCTCTCTCTGAAATGACCTGTGATTGTTCAAAGTTTCCCATTGCGGGCTAGATGTTTTAAAGCCTGAAAAGAGAGCCATGAGGAGGTGCAGAAGTCTAGTTTTCTCTCAGAACTCTTGAATTACAATATGCTGAAAGATTATTATGGAATTTTTGCCCAATGATGCCAAAAATATTCTAATCCTACTGCAGCTCAAAGTCCCAGTCGATTAATGTTTACATTTATAATTGAATTGATTTACTTATAAATGAACAATTTTCTTTTTGTGAATTTCTCAGCTGGCTATTATTAGAAGAGTGCACATTATATACACATGTGTAAACAAACCTTTGATAACATTTATTTGCTGTCAGGATTTTTGAATGCCAATTTGAGAGGGATGGTAGCATGTCCAGTTGTTTAGCAGTGGAGGGACCCTTTTGTTAACCTGTTGAGCACGGACTGTGCCTTTTAACGTAATGCACAACTGGTGTTTTATATTAGATCCTCATTTGATGAGGTTGTTTTTTTTAAATTAGAATTGGCTGAGAATAATTCTTCTTGTCTAAGTGGTGCATGCGAACAAAAGCTGACCTTGGCAGGTCAGAATATTTGTTGGCTGTTTGCCAGGGTCAAGATAAGAGGTTTGAAGACTCCAGTGGGATGCCCATGTTGCTGAGTTTCTATAAGCCATGAGAACTTGAAGGCCTAAAGGTTCTGTTGTCTTTCAGCCTCCTCCTAGTAAATGTCTTAAACGTCAGTCAATGGGTCAATGACAATGTTGTTTAGTACTCCTACTAGAACAGGGCTGTCCAAAGTGGGGCCTGCGGGCCAAAGTTGACCCGCCATCAGGTTTGATTTGGCCCGCCAGATGTTAGCAAATTCTTTTATTTATTGAAAGACCCAACCGACTTTATTGTCTTTTGGAGGCCGTACCAGGCTCGGGTTTATGGTTAGAAGATAGTGGCATCATATGAAACCAGAAAACCTAAGGACTCCATTATACCAATCATGTTATGTTAGCTTGTCAGGAAGGAGGCTAACACTCTAAAATTGGGCAACATTTTGGTGGGGAAAAACTGGCATGGCCATTTGTCAAGGTGTCCCTTGACCTCCTTTACAGACATGCCCACTTTATAATAATCCTAAGCAGTTTTGGGGAAAACATGCAGTTCTTTGAATGCAGTATACATGTGGTTTTTTTGCCTATTCTAAAAATGGTGTATTTTAATATTTCTACATACTGGGGTCCCTAAACAGTCTTGGAAATGCATAAATTGCATAAATGAGCCCAATTGTATTCAGCAGATGGGTTTTAAGGGGCTAACTATGTAAAACATATTCAATTAAGGGAACTTGGGATCCTAGTACCATTTTGCACCTTAATAATACAATACAATAGGTGTTTAATTTTGGCCCGTGGCCCACCAGGGAGTTCCAGTTTTGGCCCTCCAAGGGAAAAGTTTGGGCACCCTTGTACTAGAAGATTAAATAGCTTACTGTGCTACACATGGACTCATTCTTACCATTAACTGGCACAGTGTAAATAAGCTCTTTTTACAACTCAATTAAGTAGAATTCTAGTGATGAATTGATTAGATGGCTCAGAGGGTTAAAGAAATCATCATGATCACACCAAAGGATAAAAACTGAATCTAACCTCATTGTTACCACGACTACGCTTTGGTCAATATTAGCCCAACTTATCCCTTTGTTGCCCCTTGTTTGTTTTAACAGCCAGGGAAATTGCCTTATTGACACCTGGTTAATGACATTTTAGTTAATTAACAGTAGACAAAGGGTGTAGAATATTACGATTGGTTTCATTTATCACAGTCCGGTCTACACAGTGTTTGGCACTGAACAAAATACCAATAACTTTAGTAGTGAGATGAGAACTCTGAGTCATTTTCCTCTCAGCTGAAAACTACGCAGGTTTTGTCAGGACATTCAGTCATCAGGTCCGTAGACAATTTACTCCCACTCCCAGACATAGCTACAGGGTACTTTTGTTTTAAATGGTTCTTCATCCTATACTACCTTTAGTTGTGCAATAAGTCTCTTTGGTCTATACTGTATTCTTTGATTTTTTTTTCATGTAGAATATTCTTTTAAACTTCTTAAACTACATCGTTTTATGAAAAATCATAGGGAACTTTCTCGTTCCTCTCACTGTCTTGCTGCATATTGGGCTGTCGGACATTTCAAGCAGCTCTCTATAGAGCGATGCGGGAACGAGTACTAAAACCCGGAAATGAGTTTGCATTTTAGCGCTGGCTAAATGAGACTAATAAAACGATGTCATGCCGACTCGTCCGCCTTTACAGCTTCGTTGTGTATACTTGCGCTCATGTGGCAGTGGTGTAGTTTCTTTATGGCCTAACATTAGCGTTTTACTTGGCGATTGCATGTACACTTCAAAAATCATAAAAGTGGTGTTCATTTGTGAAGATTATCTTACGGAACAAAACGTTTAAATATCATAAACATTTGTTTGCCAAAGAGCTTATTTTCTGCAATAATCCAGAACCCAATGGAACAATCCCATTGGCTTGTTGTTGAGGGAACCAGGGCGATGTTAACTTCCTGGTTGGCCTACAAAAGTACATCATCCCTGCACCACTCTATACTATTGCTGACTGTGTTATTGATGTACAATTAAATTAGTGTTCCATAAATGCAACTTGAAAAAAATTATATTATGTTGCTAGAAAAAAACCAACATGTGTTTCCATGTTAGTCATTTAGAATATACTCCTGTTTGTGTTTAATTAGCAGAATTGACTTAATTGTTTTGTGCACCAAATAGATTTATGCATTATTTAGTGTTACTCCTAAGGGCAATATGGAAAGAGTCTGAGCTGGAAATATGATGTCTGGTCCACACAGAAGACTTATACAAGTTTTCATTTAAATGAATGAAGGTAATTTGGTGTATTTATTGTATCAATGTTTAATTAAGAGGTATTGATGTCTGGTGATGTAGAAGCAACAGCTAGAAATTCTGAAGAGAGAGACCAAAAAACAATGAATATGAATCCGTAGCCCTGTGCAGATTAAGCTGCCCACTCTGAAAGTATATTAGGACTGTAATAAGGGGAGCGGAGGATGTTAGATTAAGGTTTTAGATGGCATTATAATTATTTTTGGCTGGACCGCAGAGGGCCAGCCCTACAACTCAAAAGTCAGTCACCGAGTGACTGACTGAGTGATGAAGTTAGACGATTGGTCGGCCGAGTGTTGGAGTTTCTGTTGCTCTTTCAAAATGAAAAGGCAGGAACAGTCCTTTGTTAACGTTTTCAGGGGGGCGTGACAGCGGCTCCACTCACCTTCGCGAGTGATTGCCTCACTTCCCAGCATTGGACCCTTGATGGGCTGCCACTAGACACAAGGCACTAGGCACCTGATTGGACGAACGCTTTCCCTAGTGGCAAACTTGGATCAATATACGCTCTTTGCTCGTGGGCTGCTGCTCCCAGCTTTCAAACCGGAACCAACATGGCGGCTCGTTTGGAAACTTTCTTCTCTTATATCACGAAAATAGTTCACCGTAATGTATTTCTGAAAACATTTTATGCAAGAAATAAGCCATACAGTTGCTAAATATGTCTTTTTTCTTTGGATCGACAATGTTTAGTTTAAAAGTTTCTTGGGAGCTTCCAAATGCACCACCGCCACGCACCCCTGATTTGCATAAAGTAGCCTAGACCTCAACTTTATACAAATGAGGGGTGGCAAGCGTGACGCCCCGTCGCTTCAGTCACACTGCCACACTACCAGAATGCATTGCACTACTGCTTACATAGACAATGAATGGGAAACGTGGAAAGGATAGAGGCTGTGGACACGTACCATTACTGGATTTAACATTATAGACACGACCACTGACTATTTGTGTAACAATTTAGCCACTAATTCACAGACTGACCATACACGGTCCAGCCGTATACTCGGTTATGACTAAGACTTGTTGAGTAAGTAATAATATTTGGATATTTCTTCTTCTTCTTCTACCTCAGAAATCTCTAGTAGCATTGTGCTGGCTTACAGCCCAGCTACAGTGTTAAATGTTCAGATTGTTGTTGGGCTCTCTAACATCCAATGGCTGGGTTTCCCCAAAGAAAATGTTAGCCAAGTTGGTAGCCACCCAGATCGTGACCTATGTCAGCTTTTGATCAATTTACTTGGTGGCCTAAACAATAATCACACTTATTAGATATTTTGCATTTGCTTTGTGAAATAGCAAACATGAGCATATCTGTGAATATTAGAAGCAGTACAATGGAAATGGAAGCAGTGTCCTCTTTCTCTGAGAGGATGCTGTCTTCATTCCTCAAGCTGCCCTCTGCCTCGCGAGAATGGAATCTAATTTAAACATTAAAACGTCAAGTTGGTCTGTCTCAAGCCCCTGGCCTCAAACAGTAGACATATGACTTCTATCTCCTTACCCAAGGCAATCTCAACCACCAGAGAGAGTCATATATTTCAAAACCGGTGTCACACCTTGGTGGATATGTCATTGTGCTTTTGCTGTGTACTGTATGTATTTGTGTGTGTGTGTGTGTGTGTGTGTGTTGCTATTGCTTTTAGTAACATCAAATGCCTCATTAGACTGCATAATGGCTGAAATGGCTTTCTGAGTGCTTTACAGTATGTGTGCACGGGAGACTCAGCCTTTTGTTGAGTTTGAAAGCATGTTCATCCATTATTCAGAGGTATTGGTAAATGGACGGTCCTGGTAGAGTTCATATTGCAAATTTTCTGCTGGTGAAGTCCATGTGATCTGACAACTTTTGACCGGATGTTGATACTAGACGAAACATGGGGGGATCCCAAAGTTATTTTGATTCATCACCACCTCATATCCTGGAAATGTGTACCTAATTTCATGGCAATCCATCCAACAGTTGTTCCACTAGCATAAAACAGAGTGAAGCTAGTAGGACAGCACACAGTTGAGGAAGAGTGCCTGCTATTTGCCATTTACCAGTTTAATTGTACTGGTCTAACAACATTGGATCTTCACCTGTTTTCTACCTAATGTTGGTGCTTGACTACGGCCTGTGAATGTGAATTCTCCTTGTGAACATGGTAGAGTATCACAGCTTGAAGGGTCTATGTCTCCAGACCTCTTTGAACTTGACGAGACTGATTGGTAAGCTGCGTTATGTTCATATAATAAGAGTTACTATACTAATCTTGTTTTGGTGAATTGTTGAGACCAGTGCCTAGGCTAAAGGCTATAAAGTATTTGGTCAGGAAGGGAGTTTTTTTTTGTGAAGCTATTCACATAACATGTTAGTGACCATTTTCTTGCCTGGTACACTCACACAGGTGTTTTCAATTCTGGCTGATTAGACCTACAGTTGTGGGGTGGGATGAGCTATGCTGGAAGTTACGTGACATTACCAAACTTTCTCTATAAAGTGGTGCAGGGATATATTTTTGTAGGCCAACCCGGAAGTTAGCATCGCCCTGGGTTTCCTCGACAAAGAGACAATGGGAATTTTTCCATTGGGTTGTGGATTATTGCAGAAAATAAGCTCTGTGGCAAACAAATGTTTATGATACTTACAAATTTAGTTCAGCAAGATTATCTCCACAAACAAACACCGCTTTTATGATTTTTGAAGCATGAATGTAATCGCCAGAAGAAGCTAACGTTGGGCTATAAACGAACTACACCACAGTCGCATGAGGATGAGTATACACAACGATGCTGTTAAGGCGGACGAGTCGGCGTGATGACGTTTAGTAGTCTCATTTAGCCACTTGTTAGCATCCGCCTTTTTTAAGACATAAAAGCTTCAAAATTCACAAGTTGGAGATTAACTGATATATCTTATATTGTAGAACAAAACGTTAAAATCTCTTGGGCTTTTGTAAACCACAGACCTTATTTCACACATCTAGCTAAAAACCCATTCAAAATACCCATTGACTTCCAGACGTGGGAACCAGAAGTGCTAAAATGCTAACTCATTGCCGGGTATTAGGACTCATTCCTGCGCTACTCTATTAACAAGAATAATAGAGACCTGCCCTAACATGTGCAGGGAGATGTCAATCAAACACAGTCTGCCCACACCCACACATTCTTCAAGAGAGGTCTAATCAGACAAATTAAACGAAAGCACCTGTGTGTTTTATTAAACTTGACACACATGAAGATATACTGGAAAGGTTTTAATGGTCAAACTCTATATGCTGTAACAGCAACAGATGATTAAAGATTTGACCTTATTAACCAAAAGACTGATGTTAGCTTAAACGTTAAGATATCTTCTCACCGACAAATAAACAGTGTTCATTAAAATGGTCCTTTTTTTAAAACGTCATGCATCACTGACTCATTTACCTAACATGGTAGCATGGTAAAAAAGCAGATCCACTCATGTAAAACCATTCAGGAGAGAGCTTGCCTTAACAAAACCTGGCCTATGTAATTTCATTATTTTAACAACGTCATGAAACAGGGAGGTTACAAGCAAAGAGTGCAGGATGTCATAGTTTACTTCCAGATAGACAACATGAGGGCTGGATAATTCTGCACTCATAAAAACACATAACAGGGAAGCACACAGCTGCAACTTATTCTAGCCAGTTATGTGTTTGCTTCACACATTATTCTGGGTATGTGGTGATGTAGCTGGGTGCCACAGTTTGCCTGAGGCAGCCTCACATCTAATGGTTGAATCCAGAGAGCTCATCATCGCTCAGTTTTGGGGTTTGTTGGTATGAAAAATGCAAGATCTTGATTCTTTCTCTCATTGGAGGTACATCCTGGAACCAAACCATTTTTTAGACATTTTATTGTAGGATTAAACGTCTTCAAATGAGGTGCATGGGTTAAGTAAACTATGACATGATGCTAATTCTATCTGTGGAGCAGCCCTTGAGCAAGGCACCTGACCCTCAAATTTGTAAATTCTAACGCAGTATTGAATGATGTAACTCAGATGCAGGTAGTTAAAGTTTGTGCAACATCCAAATGGCATTGAAACTAGAACGTTTTTTCACTGCTCTAACGTTGGCAGTTCCTTTTGATTTGTTAATGCGTGTGTAATTCGTTAACTTCGACTGAAGGAAATTCATTTGGAGGCCATCTGCTGTTTGGCTTTCTCCTGTTGGGTTCTGAATGCCAGCTGCTGTGACTATGAATAAACAAGTACACAGATGCATGAGTCCATAATATCTCTCCCACTGTTCTGTATCTTGTTCAGGTCTCTGTTCTCTCCCTCCTCAGCTAGGACTATCATAAATAACCACTTATTTGTTTCTGTTCCTTCAGTCATTGATAAATATTAGATATCTGCCTCTCTCCAGCGTGCCCTGCTCTCATCCCGGTGTCGTGCGAAGGCAAGGCATGACACGTTCCGTTTTATTTTTATCCATCGCCTTGCGAGTGGGAGTCGGGCCCATGCAGAAAGCACTGCCATGCTCTGATTGGCTGCCAAGTCCTCAAGGGTATTCCGTGATGCCCGCCGCCAAGTGACCAGCAGTGGTTTTACCTGACTGCTTGGCACACAGCTTCAGGACTGGATGCAAAACTTAGTCTATTATTCAGCTTTATACTGTAGAGCTCAGCAAGAAGTGTAGTTGGAAGTTTATTATACTGTGTGTGTGTGTGTGTGTGTGTGTGTATGTGTGTGTTTGCATTGTCTGGTCCACACATTACTAGCAAGGGTGATATAATTGATGAAAACTATATTTCCAGCATCAGCCATAATAGTTTTTTAAATTATTTTTGCTGTACTTATTTTTTTTAATTGGAAAGAAACTTCCTCTTCTTAAACTTACCTTGTTAAAAGTTCTTCTAATTTAAAGTTTATATTATATATCTTCTGTTTAAAACACATTTGCACACATATACAGTATATATAATATATGGGGTGAAGTAACACAAATTAATTGATAAAAATGGAGTAGATGAAAATCCATGTGAATTGAAAAATGGAGCAGTAACAATGGATGTGAAATGGAAAAATAGAGTGATAAATTACCAAGTGATTTGATTAATTTAGATTTGATTGAAACAGTCGTGATATAGTGAAAAAGGAGTCATGTTTCATAATTTTCCCCGTCTTACATTCATCATTCACAACACAAAATTGCCATTTATCATTTAAGGAAAGGCGTCAAGGAGTTAACCTGACCCGCCAGATGGTTACTCAGAACCATCTGAGTAGCCGTCATTGGAAACTGTTTGGAAAAGGGCAGGCACTTTAAAAAAGTACTTGGCAGGTGATTGGATGAACCAATCCGTCAATCAAACTCTTGCCGAAGCCAGTCATTGCCTTCAGTGTCGTTCTTTGCTCTTCTTTCAATGAAGAAATACTCTCCAGTTCTGATATAACTGATGCTATTGCAGCATCTACGCTAACCTCTTCAGGAGCCGCCATTGTTATTTAGAACGAACAGCGACAGAGGCTAACAATTTAACAAGCTAGCAAGCGGGTAACATAATGCAGGAAATGCAAAGGCATAATGACAGAGGAATAAGATGAGGGTGTTGGGAATATCAACATTTTCCTCAGACACATTATAAAATTACAAAGAAAAACAATATACTGTACGTAAATTACAATATATTAACTTATTATGCACTGACAAATTAACTTCCATGGCCTCCACCATTTCTGACAACGTCAGCACAACTCGTGAACTTGGTGCTTTCAGAAACTTTCCACTTACGAGGTCATGAATACCAAAAGAGGGGGGGGGGGGGGGCGTTCATATGGATTCTTCTCGTGAATACGGTAAACACGACCGCATTTGAAGGCACCATAACTCCCTTCATTTTAACCAGCAGGTACAGTAGTAAGCAAGACAGGAACTTGGCTTGGGTCTTGAGGAGTTGTAGCATCTATTCACCAACAAATAAACTGTAACTTACTGACATTGCACTGCTAGGTTCACAGCAATAACGCTACTGATACTCACTGTCACACACATGCTCTCCCCCCCTTTCTATCTCGGCCGACCGCACACTCGCTAAAGTCAGGCCGCTAGCACAGCTTGCTAACCCTGCTCGCTAACCCCGCCAGCACCGCTTGCTAACACCGCTTGCTAACACCGCTTGCTAACACCGCTTGCTAACGCCACTAGCACTGTTTGGATGTTTAGGAATGAGGTGCGCTTGGGGATGGAAATTTCAAAATAAAGGCACATCTTAAAGATGATGATATGTATCGATGTTTTCACTTTGCATCAATGATATTGGTTCGTTGATCATTGATCAGATCGATGGATTGTTACACCCCTAATACCCAACTGACATTTGTCCTTTACATCACTCAATTTTTGTTACATTACGTCCTCCCAAAATGTCAATCAAAAACTGCTCCATTTTTTATTTCACATCTGTTTTTACCGCTCCATTTCTCAATTCACATGCATTTTCATCACCTCCATTTTTATCTATTAATTTTTGTCATCTATTATTTTGAATATATGTTCTGATAATAATGAAAAAGACTAAGGTCTGGATTTTGTCATTAAAAGTGTGTTTTTTCTATTTCAATCACAACCATTCAATACAATTATCAACAGTTCTTGTGAAATCTCGTAGGTATTTATCAATTTGGTTCTAGCATATTTGTTACACGTTCGTTTTTTTAGTCAGTGATTATTTAGGTGCAGAGGTGGGAGAATCCTTAACTAACTCATTTTATGGTTGCATAGTTCACAAATGGCAGAGCCTAATGTGCGCCCGACTGTGTTGGGCCTTTAACGTGCCATAAAATTGCATTTCGAGCTCTTAAGAGATGCCTTGATGAGGTGTCTGCTGACTGTGCTCAGCAGAGTCCTGCTGGTGAAAGTGCAGGTTGTGCAGCAGCAGGTGCTCAGTCCTCTCCGTTAATTGGCCCTCATGTTGCTAACTCACTCCACAAAGTCTTTGAAGCATCACACCAAGTAGAGACTTCATTAAAACTATGGCTGTAATTGGAAACCCACCATGCAGGAATCCCCTATCTGTGTTACTATTTATTAAGTTGTCTATAAGGCGACTGCATGACTGGTGGCTTACTCAGTGTGGTTGAATAATCAACAGGGATAGTGAGGTGGCGGGTTCTTACTTGTTGAATTCCTGCAGGGTCTAAATGATATGAACTGTTTTCAGTTAACAGTCTAGTTTAAGAACAGTCAGTAAATTTTATTTATATAGTTCAATGAGAAGTAAATGAGGAGGGAAAATAAAGCTCTCTGAGCTAATAAGCTTGCCAACGGTCAGTTAGCAAGTTCGGCTCTCCTCAAAGGTCAGCATTGCAAAGAATGCTTGCTGTTGGTTGATGGCACAGATTTGTGTGTCAAAATTCACCAAAGTTGAACTCTACTTGGAACATGTGCACGTATTCATTTCGCCTCCTCGAGCGAATCCTCTGATCGCGGTTATTCCATTGGAATGAATTGTGAAATGTAGCTGTTTTCAATCCTAGTGGGGCTGTGGAGTTTAGAGGATGAGGGTGGAAGATCTAATGAAAGGTGCCATTTAGTTGCATTGTGGCTGTTTTTGGGGCTTGAGGGACTAAATGTCAGGATATCTCTGCCTCTGCAGTGCATAGACTGTATATAAGAATTGGATGTAGTCACCATGAAATCACCCATTGGTTTGTGGACTGCCGTTTTGAAGCCTCGAGTTTGGCATTTTGGCCGTCGCCATCTTGGTTTTTGGCCATTGACATCTCGGTTTTCGTCCGTCACCATCTTGGTTTTTGGCCGTTGTCATCTTGGTATTTGGCTGTTGCCATCTTGCTCTTTTGCAACTAGAAGTGACACGAGAGGGTGGAGCTAAGTACGATCAAACACTGAATAAGACATTTTCAAGCGATCAGAATGTTACAATTAACTTTCATGAACTGAAAACACACTGTGAAAGGGTTAAAGTTCTAAGACACAGACAAAATAAAATGCGGACAACACTCAGTACGGACAATGCTGTGGTAGCGACCTGTCAAAAACAATGGTAGTTACGCCCTAAAGCATACCCCGCTTTATGGTCTATTTGACTCTAAATGGGACCATAATTTACTAAATGAACATCATGCTGTATTGAAGAAGACTTGAAACTAGCGATTGAGACCATAAACTCATGTTTACAATGTTTACTGAGGCGATAAATCAAGTGAGAAGTAGGCTCATTTTCTCATAGACTTCTATACAATCAGACTGCTTTTTGCAACCAGTGGAGTTGCCCCCTGCTGGCTATTAGAAAGAATGCAAGTTTAAGGTACTTCTGCATCACTTTTCAGGCATGCTGCATTGATTTTGACCTTTTTTTTTTTTCTTTTTTTTTTTTAAATCTGTCTTTATACAATCTGTGCAATACCACATGACTGGAGTAATCCTTTAAACATGTTGAAGATGTTCTATGATGGAGCAGTCACCAAAATAAAAAGTTCTAATGCAACTACATATAACACAAACAGTCCCATCACATGGTGCTGTCCATGTGGACTTCATCTAACTGCAAGTCTAAATGGAAAATGGTGTCGTTGAGTTCACATACAACGCTGCTCTATGATGTAAAAGATTTAAATGCCTTACATAACCTCATGAATTCATCCTGTCTAACCCCTACTGCAGCTACATAACAGAAAGGAAGAACTCAGAACCCACAGCCATTTGAGTAAAATTATATGCTGTTCCAAAACATTATAATGTAGGCTTGTAACAAAAGAAATTAAAACTGAAAAGAGATCATGTCGTTAAAGGCAGGGCTCTTCATCAGGACATTATGAAGAAATCACAACAAACCATGCAGCGTCCCGTCCCTCCACAGTCTAGACAGTCACTAATCAAGGTAACGCAAGAGGAGTAAATCAGCATATTCATTTTGGGGGTCCCACTTTGAGTCCAGTAACAGATCAGGACTAGAAGGAGCTGTTGTTAAAACAAGCCCACTGGGTCTTTATTAATGGGGGCAGGTTAGTTTGGCTGGTGAGAGCCACATGGAGGCGGTTTGGGTGAATTAAGCTGCTGTCGTCAGAAGACATGTTGTGAATGGTGGACAGCTTTCTCCTGTGATTAAGGTGGAACTTGTACACTTTATCCACTTTAATTAGAGTCTGTCGGTAATCGATAAGTGCCAGACACTGAAGAAATAAGCTACCTTGAATAGCCTAAATGTCAAGATGAGACATTTACACAGACGGCCTGGAATCATGGGCGCTATCAATAAATGTTGCATCATTGCTTTCACACCGAAAAGAATAAGTACCATTATGTAATTAAATACCAAACCAGTCGAGCTTTTCTCTCTACCTTTGTTCATATTTATGATAATCGCTGAACTTCCTCATTTGGATTATAGGCAGTGCTTGAAGTGGAAAGAAATAAGTGCCGGTACTCCCCTTATTCACACGTAGGCGTGTGTATCGGCAATCTCTTGCGACTTATTGCTATTTAGTCATTATTTCTTTAAGCATGTTATGAATCTTCTATAGTAGGCCGATAATACTCTAATAATATCCCAACTGGAACATTACAGGGTTAAGGTGGTGTGTTTGTATATTTAGTACAGTCCATCCATCCGTTATCTGTGACCGCTTATCCTATTCAGGGTCCGTACCGGTGAGTACCGGCCCACTTCGAGCTCTGATTATAGGACATGTTTGTGTAAATTAAAAAGATCTGCATTTGTCAGTTGTTTCTCATTGTAGCTCAACTTCCTGTAGTTCAATGTTGTCCTTCCTTCTGAAATGTAATAAGCTAAAGTTTTCTCTGCAAACCCATCGCCCTGTGAGAACACACCTCTATTACGACCTGAATGAAAAGAGCTCATTGCTATGTTATCTCTGCCGCTGCTTTGGATGTTACTTTTATGTCTGACTAAAGCTACTAATCATTTGAATCCCATCATAATCTCTAAAATAGTGTTAATGGCAGAGGGGATGAAAAGCTTATGAAGGGGAAATGTTCTGAAATGCAGAGCTAATTCTGAAATGTAATCAAAATCTGCCTTGTTAATCATTTCTTTTTAGCCTTACAGAAAATTCACTAAATTATTGCAGCCATGAGCGTAACTAAGCTTCCTGCTTCCACCCCAGTAATTAAATTCACACAAACAGACCTGGAGTTATAAGATACTGACAAAAATTGAATACCACACTCAGTTCAGCCTTTTAAGATTACGAGAACACTGTATGTTGGATCGGGACATAAAGGGACATGTTAATGTCTCCCTGTAGTGCTTTGGTGTGACATCTCAGTTGTGTAATTCAATGTGCGTCGTTTTAGACTGTTTTATACATACATCCAGGCGAAATCAAAGTCTTCTGTTGTCTCCCTTTCTGGGGAAGGGATTTTGGCGTCGCTTCAGATTTTGTTCAAAGTGCACTCTCCTAGATACTACTTGACTTAGAGGAAGAAATAAGGATGCGCTGTCTGTCCCTGAGATTTGAAGCTTTCACCAGTGACTTGAGAGGCACAGAAAGTGCTGTGTCATGTTGACTAGTGGTCGAGGAGGATGAGTCAGCAACAAGGACGTCGGATCAGACTCTCCATTCTGTCATTACCACGGATGTGTGAATTCATGCTGTGCCAAACAAATATTTTTGCTAAACCACATACTGTAAAGTCAATATTGTATTGCAACGTGTAAAGCTGCAACTATTGAGGATTTTTATGACTGATTAATTGTCAAAAAATAATGAAAAATGCCCATTACAGTTTACATGGCACCAAGATGACGTCTTCAAAATGCTTTGTCCAAATAACAATTCAAAACTCAAAAGGTATTCAATTTACATGCTCCAACTCTTAAAATTCAGTGTAAACGCCATTTCTCACCAGTGCGATGTGAAAATATGGTGCATGATGGTGGAAAATCTGCATCAAATATTTCATATTGACAACTATGCACACCGTGTCCGGTGCGAATTATCCACATTGCTGTGTACCATTTTTGTCAATGAGGCCCAATGATTTTCCTCATAAATAGTGCCCGTGTCAACTCCACACAACAAAAACCTATCCAGACAGAGAATGTGTAAGGGACTAACGTTAGCTAGGCTATACCTAAACTAATCGAACCACAAATTGTATGCTAACGTTAGCTGTTGTTGCTAGCCCCGTTTTGTGACCAACATATAACGTTAGCAAGTGCATATCAGCTACATTACCATCTTCATCATTGCCCAGCTACTGGGCGATCTTAAGACATATATTGTTCTTTATACGGTTGTTGAGGAAGTTGTTGTGGTGTTTGTAGTTATTTGGTGTTGAGATGGAGACCAAAAAGTCTGAAAAAAACCCTGAAAACAAACGGCCATTGTTCTGAAGGCCCATTGCTCTGAAAATCAACACTCCGGGCAACAAACAGAAGCACATTGCTAATTATTATGCAGAATGACGGCAGTATTTTTAATGACATCAGTTGGAACAAAGGATATCATTGGTCAAATATATATTTCCTGAAGTGGAAATCTGCTGATATCGAGGCCCGTCCTAATATTTTTTCCACCACATGAATGTTCCGCGGAGGTGTGCAAGCATTCATAAGAACCCACAAAATCATTTTTTAGAAATTTCCGTGTGAATTTTTTCAGACGAAAATCCGTGCTTGGTGTGAAACAGCTTTAAGGCTGACTTTTTAATGTTTCCGACTGAGAAACCTGCAAAAGGGCCTGAACAACATATATGATACCTTTCTAATGCAACAAAGATTAAGGCTAAAGTTAACAGGTTCTAGGCAAAATGGCAGCATCCTCAGGTGAAAAAAAAACTAATATCAGACTGTTATTTCTTTCTAACATAACACTGTTCAACATGTACACTTTATATTATATATTATATAAATTATTTGGACACAACACAACACAACACAAGCATAGTGTTAAGAATGACCACAGTGGTTATATCGATCCTGAATGGGGGTTTATCTGTAAACCCACATAATAATGTAGTTATTAGATTATAGCAGATACATATTCCTTACACTTTTTCTCTTGTGTTTTTTTTTTTTTTTAAAGTGATTAAAGAGGACCTATTCTGCTTATTTTCAGGTGCATACCTGTATTTGGGGTTTTTACTAGAACATGTTTACATGCTTTAATGTTCAAAAATCGCTTCACTTTTCTCACACCGACTGTGTCCCAGCCCCACCACTTTCACTAAAGCTCCATGCACACCAAATTGGACTTCACCAGACGAGCCATGATGGAGATTCAATTCCAAATAGACCATGACTGAGTCAGTAGAACGTGATGAATTAGCTGGTATCTGTCTAAAGTAGGACAGCTCCGGAGCTAAGTAAGCTAGATGATGTATTGATGAATTAGCATGAGATCATTAGCATAATCAGTCGCTGCGCATCAAATCCTGCCTTGCAGATATGGAAACCGAGCGAGGGCACAGACACTTGTAATTAGTCTGCCTGATTAAAACTCTTTCTGTAAACAATTGTAGCTGGGTGCCCATTTGATGAACTGTGAATTAGAGACAGATTATGTTTACTGAGTGCGCCTGTGCTTGCAACTTTTGAGGACTCGGTCACTGTACATTTCTCCCACATGAATAATGAATTGAAATTTCAAAAATATTTAATAACAAATCTAGAACGGCAACAGCACAAAAACACGTTTGCATGTTGCACTGGGGGTGTATGAGTAGATTTAGGGCTATTAGTCAAGAGTCAATTAGATGAAATGTCAGTAAAGTGTACGGTAGTCAGCACCATCCAGAGACTGGCCAGCGTTTACAGTCTGATTGGACTTAACTGTAGCACTTTGGATCTGTTCCACTGGAGTTATAGGGATATAAGAGACCGGCTCCCAGCCAACCATCTGCACTCCTGCTAAATGGATATAAGAAGAGGATGTGATTGATTCCCCATTTTTCTTTGCTCCAGTCCTCCTCATTAACACAACCACCGAGGATAAAATATCTGAAAACCATACACGCCATCTATCAACGAGTCGACCATGTCTCACCAGCCGTCTTCTCTAGAAGTGATTCATTCTGGTGTATCATGCCTTATGCTCCTAAAAAGATGAATTAATCATTGAATTGATATGAAATTAGGTGGCTGTTTTCCAGTCATTTGTCAGTCACATACCATAGCACGGCCCCATAATGATTCTTTTAATTTTTGCAAAATGGATTTTCCTAAACATACATTAAATCAGTTGTCTCTTTAACTTCACCTTGATATTGATGGTATTGCCAATGTTGCTTGAAATAAAATGCTAGAAGACATGTTCCTATCTGTGATCGCTGAAGTCCCATGCAAAAGAATTAGAGAGTGTGCAGTCCAGGATTACTGTAAATTATTATTTGCAATGCACAGACATTGATCAGGGGAATCCACAGTGTTAGAGCTGAACAACAAAAACGGTAGAGTTTACAACAGATTTTTGATTTCTATCACTAATCGCAATGTGCTTTGACGGTTGAAAATTCAGTTTTTGATAGAATAAATGTATTGTTTTGCTTAAAGGTGCAATTCAGTGTTTTGCTTTTGCTCAAAGAGTTGCCTTGTGTACGCCTGCGATGGAGATTATCAACAAGCACAATATTGTGTTTGTAAAAAAAGTTAAAGGCAAAATGAGTAGGAATTTCCTAAAAAAACAATGTATAGACTCATGCAAAAATAATCCCTCTCAATCATCGTCGTCGACAAGCGGACAAAGCTCGTTCCAAAAGGAGAGTGAATCTGGGGTCGTTTTAAGTTAAGCGCGTCACACAATCATCAATGTTGTTTTTACTATAGTAAACCCGTGCTCAACTCTACACACTTGAGACAGGTTCCTTATTATTCCAAGTTTGCAGGTCTGTGCAGAAAAGTTCCATGTGGTTGCATTTCCTACAAAGCATGTTATTGTAACGAGTGTAAATGCTGAGCTTATTGCACTGGTTTTCATCAATCATGACTGGACTGGATCATATGTAGCCTATATGTTTATTATTATGTTATACATGACCTTTAATAGATGGCTTATAAAATGGTCACTATATCGTGACAGTAGTACATGAAATAGGTAACCTGAAAAAAATCCTGTGTCTCTGTGTCCTCCGGTGCTCCTAACGGTATCTGCAAGATTTCACAGACCGGAGGAAAACAAACAGTCAGAGCTGATCTGAGATCTGCTGATCTGAGATCTGCTGTCCATCTGCTGTCTATGAAAGCCGGCTGTCAATCACTCGCGAACTCCGACCAAACGGTCAAACTGGGCAGCGCTGATCAAATATGAATCAATATTCTGTTACATTAATGCCTATTTCTTGTCTCAAATGTTTTCAGAATCATCTTGTAGTGCACAGTTTAGCTGTAAAATGAGAAAGTTTGTGACGCAGCCGCTATTGTAAAAACTGTTGAAGGAACGCCAAGTTCTGGTCACATGACCGGAGCACAGCCAATAGGACCGCTCTCTCAATAAAATGACCTGTGATTGGTCAAAGTCTCCCGTCATGGGCTAGATTTTCTAAAGCCTGAAAACAGAGCCATGAGGAGGAGCAGAAGTCTAGTTATCTCTCAGAACACTTGAATTACAATATGCTGAAAGGTTATTATGGGATTTTTGCCCAATGATGTCAAAAATATACTGCCTACTGCCACTTTAACATTGACAGTGGTGTGTTCGTGTAGAGCCACATCACTCCTAGTTTGACAATGATTGGGAGAATAAGGTTGCAGTGCCTTTAAAACCAACCAGTCACTTTATCAGACTTAATTTATCAGTCTGTTTGCTTGGCATTCAGTTTCAATGCTATTCAGATAAATATCAGCAAAACCTGTTGAAGCCCTCACATAATGGTATTTTTTTCTGAAAAGGTGGTTGACTTTTCCCTGAGGTTTCCTGTAGTTCAGTAAAAATTAGTTTGCAGCGTTGCATCTCATCACCCCGTTCTCCCCATTGAATAAATTAAATGAGAAATGTCCGTGTTTTGGGAAGACACACAATGCCAACAGCGGCAGCAGCAGCATTGTAATTACATCTGGACCTGACGCCACTGCTGACCTCCTAGTCACCCCCGCACACAGTAATGAGCTCCCTGGGCAGCAGTGACAGCCATGGCTGAAACCGTCACCACCAATCCTGCTGTTAGCTTTATTGAGTGTCTGAATAGAGGAAGATGTAGCCTCCTGTCTCTCATTTGACGCATTCTGTCTGTTTCTTCTCTTGCAGTTGGAAAGACGTCTCTGATCACACGGTTCATGTATGACAGCTTTGACAACACGTATCAGGTAGGTGCTGCGGCAGAGTGAATATTTTGTCTCTAATGATCAATTTGGTCTCTATTGATCATATTTCCTTTCATAATGAAGCACACAGCTTTACATAAATCAAAGACAAGATAATCATGGAAATAAATTCAACAGAAATAACCATTTTTGTGTGTGTGAGTAAGTTATAGCCAACATGGATGTTACGTAAAATAGACACCTTTTGAACTGAACATCAGGAGCACTGTGGGCCTTTAGGCAATCGCTATTTCTAACCCCGTTCTCCAAAGCAGCCTAATCTCACTCCTCATCCTAAAAACAGAATATTGCTTATGCAGCCGCGGCACTTATAGAGGTCCTTGCAGACACGCAGAAAATACAACCTGCAGTATTATTGCCTTATAAGCAAAAAGTATCTACTTGTATAGTAATAAAAAAGGAATTAGAAATAAATCTCACAAAGCTATTCTGCCCTCCTTCTCATATAGTTTAGTTTGTGTGTGTGTCTGTGTCTGTCTGTGTGTGTCTTTTAGCTCAGGCTCTGTATTGAGGGAGTGTACAATGTTATGAGCCTGTGTATTGTGTGAAAAACCACAAACAGATTAGCCTCAGAAACACTGAAATACCATCAGTATGGTATCAGTATATGAGAGCACTGAACGGGAAGAAAACTTAAGAGGTAACTTTGGCTTCAAGTGAGAAAAACGTACATACTTTTTGACCAAAACCTGAACCTCACCCTGTCCGACTATACAGTATGTCTATTTTAATTTGAGGAGTTGTTGCTTTCATTTAAACACATCTGTGAGTTGGAAAAGACATTTCCGTCAGGTATAAAAATTGGCCGGCAGGATTGCCGTCAGGCCAGTCAAGTTAATAATGTTCCGCAGCCTCCTGTTCCTTCTGAAGCTTAAGTCTCACAAGCCCAAGTGTTAATCTGGCCCTGCCTTTAAATCACCTACAGCGGTCTCTAAAGATTGCCTCAGTTCTCGATCCAAGTCCTGCCTCCACTTTCCTCAACTCCTCCATCTAACTTGACTTTCTTGTCCTCGTCGGTATAAGCTAGGGCTGTCAAAGCGCGATAATAACACGTTAACTCAAATTTGTTTTAACGCCACTAATTTCTTATATAAGATAACTTGTGATTTTTAGGTTGTAGCGGGCTCAGTTTTAAAGCCAAAGTGTGAAAATATCGGCATCATATGATACTAGAAAACCTAATGAATCCATCGGTACCAACTATGTCATACTAGCTTGTGGAGCGCGGAGGAAGCGAAATAACAATCCAAACTTGCCCTAAATTTTGGCGAGGAAAAACTGGCATGGCCATTTTCAAAAGGGTTTTTTGACCTCTGATCTAAAGATATGTGAATGAAAATGGGTTCTATGGGTACCCACGACTCTCCCCTTTACAGACATGCCCACTTTATGATAATCACATGCAGTTTGGGGCAAGTCATAGTCAAGTCAGCACACTGACACACCGACAGCTGTTCTTACCTGTTGGGCTGCAGTTTGCCATGTTATGATTTGAGCATATTTTTTATGCTAAATTTTTCATTTTTTATTGTTGTTAATTGATTCCCAATAATAAATATATACATAAATTTGCATAAAGCAGCATATTTGCCCACTCCCAGGTTGATAAGAGTATTGTTGTCATGCACTGTCTTGACAAATCTCCCTTTTAGGTACATTTTGTACCTAAAAAAACTTGCTTTCTAACGCCAGGAATGGAGGTTTGTTAAAGAAATAGGGAATTTTGTAGGGCTGCAACTAACGACTTATTATATTATTAAGAAAAACAAAATATATTCCACATGTTCTTGTACAATGCTCTTTTATTACACATTGAGGATGCAGACATGCACTGAGAATAAAAAGGAAATGTAACATATATATATATATTTACTAATTCTCTCATTTTTATTATTCTTAATGGTTTCTATTTTTGTAAATTTCACTTCTATATTTTAGCATCTACCGTCTTTTTTCCGTCTATTTGACCTTGTTTAAATGTATTGCTTTTATTATAAAGCCCTTTCAGCTTTGAAAAGGGCTGTGACATGGTAATCCAATGTCTCTGCGACCTTATTTCAGCTAATTAGCGTTAGCTAAATCTGCCGTCTCTTCTCTCTCTTTGACGGGCAAATGCATGATTACATGTTAATTTAAAAACAAACGTAGCGGACAGAAATACCATCCTTCTTTTTTCTCTCCGTTTTGTGATGGATCAATGTATCCCAGCGTTAGCTTTATCAGGGGCCCGGCTACATTGATCCATCACAAAAATGGAGCGAAAACAGACTATTAGAACCTGCAGTCAAGAGTTTCTGTCTCCGACACTTTTCAAATGATTACTCCGGAGAAGGCGACATTTCCTGTAATTCATAACGTGAGCTAGAAAAGCAGCCACATTGCTAAAGCAGGTGCCGTGCAGCATAACATACACCCAAATAATCGATCACCAAATTTGTTGCCAACTATTTTTATAATTGATTTTAATCTATTTAATCCATTTCCTTGTTGCAGCCCTGGAATTTGGGGAAATATGCTTATTTCTAGCAGAGAGTTAGCGGATTTTGTTACCTAGTGACAGAGCTAAGCTGATTGTTTCCAGTCTTTGTGCTAAGCTAAGCTAACCAGCTGCTGGCAGTAGCTTCATATTTAACAGACAGATATGAGAGTGGTATCGAGCTTCTCATCTAACTCTCTATCAGAAAGCAAGTAAGCGTATTTCCCAAAATGTCAAATTTGTACTTTGTTACAGTTGCACAGCATGGAGAGCTGGAGAGGGTTTAACATGGTCAAAATATTGTTCAGCTTGTATTTAGTTTATTTATTTTTTATCATATTATCAGTGTTGCTACAAAGAGCTGTCTTGTTTGGTCTTACTGCATCCTGTTAACCCCCCAAAAAGGAAATAAATGTCTCTATTCTTCAGTGTTCACACAAGTGCTGTGCTGCGCTGTAATGAGATTTGAACAGCTCATTGTGTGTGGATTAAATTGTCCGTGTTAGCTCTGTGATGCTGTGCTGTCACAGTTGCTGCTGTATCCTCTTATATTTCTACATTCGTAAGTCATGAAAGACTACAGAGCCAGACATTTCACACCGACTTGTAGGGCTCGTGTCTTTTATGTTGTTAAGCCGCTGAATCCTCATGATGCATTGATGTTTCTTTTAACATCTCTTTGTCACAAATTGCTGTGGAAAAGGCTTATATTTGGGCAAAGTTGGCTGTGAACTCAAAGGCTGAGAAACAGAGTTATTAGAGTAGCTGTTTACCCAACATCTTATCAGTGTCTCACTGGTGGGAAAAGAAATTAATATGGTCATTAATTCTTGTTAAAAAGGGAAGGTTGGGGGCAAGAGTTTTTGCTGGATGATTAGCTGCTGGTAGACTGGAGTGATGCCTCTATATTTTTGAAGTCCATTATTAGTATTTCAGTGAAGTTAGGAAATGGAATATTGTTTTGAATTCATGCAGGGGCAGAGACGTGAGGCAAAGACAGGTGCGCTCTGGTGTTGTAAAAACAACACAAAGTTAGTTATCGTAGTTTGACAGTGATCAACAGTATCAACAGTTTTCAGCAGCAGCATTGGGCGTAACACACAGCTCATTGATGCAATTAAGGTACTTTCAAAATTAAAGCACCCAATTGCTGCAATTTGCATCACAATTCATACTCTTTCTCAGTCATTACTCAGTCAAATCTAAACACAGAGACAGTGTAACTTACACTTTCCGAGGATGTATCAGATGTCAGATAAAAGTCAATAAATTACTTAAAAATCATAGTGGGAAAAACGGTTCTTATAGCTCCAGAACTTGCTTGGGTATCATCACGTTTTTAAGTTTTCGTCACTATCAAAGTAATCCAGTGATACTTGTCTGTACATCTGTTGGCACATTGCAAACAGGATCAGCTAATAGCTAATTCGGCATACTTTTAATTGTGCCAAAATGTAAACAAATATAGGCCAAAAAGTTGTAGCCCACACAACGTATCTCACTGAATCCATGGCAACATTAGACTTTCTGTTTATATTCCCCAAATTATTGAACTGTAGTTCCAAAATTAGAGCATGTTTTTCCCCTAATAGAAGTAAGACAAGGAATGATACAAAGAGTGACAAAATCTATTAATATTAACTTCTTTCATGTTGCATTATCAATATTTTATGGCATAACTAAGGCTCAGAAAGTCAGGTTAGAGTCATGGGGTTAGAGGGTGTACTTTGTTGTACGTGTTTTGTATGCATGTATGCATATGTATGACAGCTCCCTCATTTGCATAATGAGGCAGAAATATAAAAAGAAAAGTGTTAAGAAAAGAATACAGAAATAAATAGGTTTGGGGAAATAAATAAGGGGTGAAATGCAAAGGGAAAATCGCACAGAAATAAATAAATGCATAAATACATAAATAAATAAATTTAAAAATAAATAAAAAATAAGTGCAAAAATAAATAAATAAATGAATAAACTTAAATAAATGCAAAAATAATAAATGAATAAATAAAGGGGAAAATTAATCAGAAGAGTAAAGAAATAAGGGACTTTATAAAAAGATAAATAAATAAAGAAGAAAATTAAAACAGAAATATCAATTTATGTCACATTTTATCAATTAATTAATGACTACATTTATTTTCAGTATTATTTTGTTACATTTAATGACATGTTTATTAATTTATTTACTGAGTAATTTATTCATTTATTTTTAAAATCCCTGCTTCATTTCAATCCAGTATTATGCTATGTGTATGGACTGAAGTGAGATTAATATCTTTACAAATAAGGCCTATAATGCATAGATAGTAAATGTGACACGATCATTTCCTGCCTCGTTTTCAGAGAGTAGCACACTCCTAAGTACTATTACCTGGAGTGAATGTGGGCGTCTGTTGTTGACCGCAGTCTGTCTCGCTCCAAGGCCACTTCTGTAACTCCCAACCTGCTGAATGCAGCCGGATAAATCACGACTTCTCCAACAGCCGTCACAGTCAGCACTGAGTGCAGTCATTCTGAGGAGCATGGGGGAACATGGTTCATTGTGATGAGGCCTGAAGGGACGGAGGCAAAGAACGTATATTGATAAAAAATGAAAGTCAATTGTTTGTTCCATTGCAACATCAACACCCAGCAGCAAAGCTACGCTTCGGCCATTTTGGACTGAAAGCGACTACCTGACGCCAGTAAAACGTCCGCCTATAAAGAGATGTACAAAAGTAAAACAAAATTATTCCTGTACTTTTGTCATATTTGTGTTGAACAATAAAAATATTATAAATGTGCATACTATTATAACTATTCACTTATTTATTTATTAACTTTTTTTCCCGGCTGCTTCCCAGAGGAGCAGAAAGTGAGCGATGAACATTAATGGAAGTTAGAAAAATCCAGCACACAGATTTTGAGAGCAATCTCAATCAGGACCTCCAACATCGTTGTCCAATAGACCACAGACCATGGATGTATAAGAGGTTGTGTCCTGTGCTTTTTGCCCTGCGTGTTAGTAAATAACCTACAACTACATTAAATTCTGTTTATGTCATGCTGCTATCACTACTAGCTACCGGCCGATAGCCGGTTGTTTGGGAACAGAGACGTTAATACATCCACCGCGGTACAGGCTTACAGCATACAGCCCATGGGTGGATTATGAGATAATAAAAGTGATGAATTACAGCCAATATATCCATTATTACAGCCGCTTACAGCTAGCAGGAAGCCGGCAGAACCGGATATGTCATATGAGCGTGCAGGGTGGTGCAGTCCCGTGGGTCTGATGCACGTTCATTATGCCGAGGAAAATAACTCTGGATTCAGCTGTTAGTTCATTTTACAACTTTGACGACACAATGATTTAAATGAGGGCTATTTAACAGTTCGTACTGTGAAGTTGATTTCCCTAAAAAAAAAATGTATCCTCTGATTTACAGACATCTCTTTATACATCCATGGTCAAAGACTCATTGGCTTTTTAAGTCTCAAATGGCGGCAGCGCTACCGCAGCCCCATCTAACAGCTGTTGTCGAAAAAAGCACCAGAGTTTGGTCTTTTTGCTTCTATACTCTTTGATGGAGGTCTCTCCTCAACCTCTTTTTCAGCCGAGTTATTGTCCTCCCATTTTAAGTGGGCAGGCCAGGCGGCATGCGAGGCAGACAGATGCCGGACGGATAGCATCTGCTTATTTAATAATGCCCCCATATGTTGTTTAACAGCAGTCTCTGCCCCACACTATTGTAATGGCTTGTGCACCAAATGAGCAGCAACCGAAGAGGAATATGAAAATCAGTTGTATTTGTATGTAAAGCAAAGACATTTGCATCCACCACTTAACCCTTTGTCTACAAAACAGCCCCTTCCTGCCCTTCTTACAGTCAGTAGAAGTAATGCAGTAATGATTTTGTTATGGGTGCCACAACCTCTGCTTTGTAGCCATAGATCAAAGCTAAAGCTCAGTCTCTTCTAAAAGTGTGTGTTCTCTGCTGTGTGTGCTGCCCCCCCCCCTCTCTCCCCGCCGTGTCTTAATGCCACTTCTCTTTCCTCCCCGGCTCAGTGACAGGTAGGGCTGTAAATGACTTTGCAGGTCTCTTTTTCTCTAGCTCAACTCCAGAGACCTTTGAGTATTAATTAAAATGCTGCATGCATTAGCTCAGTTTGAGTGTTTCTGCCGCTGCTCAGAGGGGAGGCTAGATTTGCCCAGCGAGGGAGGAAAGATGTTGTGAATGTGAGCCTGCAGGAGACATCTGCCCTGATGAGAAGATTTATGAAGCCACGGTTTTTCTGGGCCTACACACTGAATCACCGAATGTTTTTTTTGTTTTCATGTGCGTCAGGCGTTTAGATTTTGGGCTGATCCAGTTCAATCCTTTGAAGGAAGGAGCAGGAGTGTATTTAGAGACCGAGGGCCATCAGGAAGATGAAACGGAGCGTGGTAGTAGTGGCTCTAGTCAGCAGGAGGATGTGAGCGAGGCGAGCCAGATTCGCTGCCTCTAAAGCAGCAGACTCCCATCAAGCAGCCACCCAGCCGAGAGAGACAGAGGCAGGCGTCCTCGCCGCCTGGCAGCACATGCTAAAGGGCTCAGAGCCCTCCAGAGGCACAACGCTTTTGTCAGCTGTGGTGGAGCTGTCAGTCAAGCCTGGCCACCAGGCTGTGACTGCATCTGTCTGCTCTGCCCAAATACGCCGATATTTAGTGGAGCAACTGGTGAATCTGATTTTCAGAAATATATAAAACGTCACGCTCTGTGACAGGTTGAAGCTAGACAAAGATATACATTCTTACTTATTTCCATTGTGGTCCTATTTCTGTATTTTAGTTGAATCTTTCATTACACTAAAATTGAAAATAGTTTAGTTTGCAAAAATGTTCCCACTACGGCCGTCAAAGTTAACGCAATAATAACTCATTAACGCAAATTTGTTTTAAACGCCATTAATTTCTTTAAGGCATTAACGCAACTTGCGATAGTTTTCAAAATCTGCCCCCAAAATCCCCCCATGTACACCCTCTAACCCCACGACAACACCCTGACCTACTGAGCTTTAGTTATGGCAAAAAATGTTGCCTTCCCTTTGCTGCTGCAATAATCCAGCCTGCTAGATTGGTTAATGTTAAATTAATGTCGTACCCATAATGCTTTGTGACATGAATAAAGTGAGTTAAATAGACTAATTATGAATCTGCACCGGTACTTCTAATTACAAATATAGCACGCTGTAATTGTTGTGTTCTACATATATTATAAACACAGCCTGCTGTCTGACGGAGAAGGTTTAATCATAGACTGATCTATTCCCTCTCGTGCTGGCAGTAAATTCCAAATTAATCCGATTTTGCGTGTCCACAAACTGCTGTCAAATACGGCGCTGTGAGCAAATAGCCAGTATGCTCACTGTGACTCAAGGTCTATTGGTTTAACAGCATCCCCGCCAGATGGAGGACCTTGAAATTCCTGGTGGGAGCAGCAGTGAAGTATTCAAATCCTCTTCTTTGAGTTAACTAATTAGAAAAAATCTCCTAAAAGATTCCAAGTCAAAAGTCCAAGTTCAAATACTCTCTTTGTTATTTAATTTACATGCAGTGATTAAAGCCAAATGTGGCATTCTTGTTTTGGTCATAAATCCAATATCTTGTTGGTGCAAACATCCCAAATAGGATTTAGTTTGGATTATACTGCAGGCCTTGTGCTCCATGACCTCCTCATAGGTGAACCGGGAGTACAGTAGTAGTAAACAGTGAAGCCTGATCTCAGTATAAAGAGATGGGCTGGTCAAATCAGTAGCATGTATGTTGCATGAGACTGATTGTCAGACAATCCCACTGGATTACAAAATTGTTTTTTTGGAATCATCCTCAAGTGTTTGATTATTCCAACTCCTGCTGTCACCAAAAACTCACAAACATCCCTTCTCCTCACTAGATTTAAATGCTATTGATAACATTCAACCACTAGATATTGCATTCTCCCCGGTCCATTGAATTTACTTCACAACAAGTGGTTGCCAGACATTTAACAGTCAATCTCAGTCATTTATCCATTTTGTTCCACACTAACTAACGAGCCAAAGATACCACATCGGCTCACAAGCCTTGTTAGAAGTGGGAACCAAACGTCAAAGAGATAAACAAAACATTCATTTTGGATTCGCCAACATTTTTAAAAGGATTAATTCACAATCATAATTATTTTTTCAGGAAAAACCATACATTTATTCTGCACCTTTCTAAAGGCTCTGTGGATGTATTTTTTTATATTCATGACGTCTACATTTACAAATGTTATCAATAATACCTTTAAGGCCTAAACCTTAAATATTGTACTCACTGCTGAAACACATTAATCATACTTCCTTTCAGAATTCATCGGAATAAATTGTGTTCTAGTAAACTTTATTTGCTGTCTGAATGTTAAATACATCGAGAGATACTGTTATGGCCAAATCAAAAGGAGCAATGGATTTTTGTTCTGGTGTTGCTCAACACTCGTCCCCATGTGTCAGTCCAGTAATGTTATGTGTGCCTCCATCTCCATCTGGTTGAGCGCAGTAGTATCTGTCAGGAAACGTCTCACATTACCTAACAGTGATATCCATCTTTATTGTCTGAGTACCCACTGATGAGTCATCATGTTTGAGTGCATCATCTACCCTGCTGCCATTACATGATCTGGGTACAGGTTTGGTCTATAACAGAACAAGTGTAATAGTCACCCATATCTATATCTAATTGTCTTCGAATTTTTTCTGATTATCTTAACTAGGGCTACGACTAATGATTATTTTCATCATCTATTAATCGATCGATTAATCTTATTATTTTCTCAACTTTTTAAATTCATAATTTTGTCTATAAAACAGTGAAAGATACCCAGCCATTATATTTTGCCAGAGCTCAGAGGTGACAGTTTCAAATGTCTTATTTTGCCTGAACAACAGTCCCAAACCCAAAGCTTTTTGTTTTATAATTAAATATGACAACTAAAGCATCAAATCCCTACCTTAGAAAAGCTGGTACCGAAGAAAATTGGGGATTTTTGCTTGAAAATTTCCTGAAACAATGAATCGATTATCAAAATAGTTATTAATTTAATTGAAGTTATTAATAGTTAAATTAATTAATACACTTTGTAGTCTATCAACTAATCCATGAATTGATGAATTGTTAGTCTTAACGCATATTCTGTCATTCCATATTTATATACACATATGGTAACTGTGGGAAATCCATACATTCAAATACAAATCAACTATTACAAAGAATTATTTGCAAATCCAGTTTGTTGCTGGTAATGGAGTTTACATATGAAGAGAAAATAAATTACTATTTTAGATAATTGGGCCAATGCAAATACTAATTTTGATCAGCTGACATGGTTGTTTTATTAAAGGAACAGTGTGTAACATTTCAGGAGATCTATTTACAGAAAAGGAATTTATTATTAATAACTTTGTTTTCATTAGTGTATAATCACCTGAAACTAAGAATCGTTGTGTTTTCATTAGCTTAGAATGAGCCCTTCATATCTATATAAGGAGCGGGACCTCTTCATGGTGTCCACCATGTTGCTCCTCCATGTTTCTACAGTAGCCCAGAATGGACAAACGTTACCTGAAGGCCACAGTAGTTCTCCGACACGCTTGTGAATCTGCGGTAACGTGAGCTGCAGAGTGCAAAACCGTGGTACCGCCAGCCACCGTCTTACTTCCGTTGCTCCTAAAGTAGTGTTATTATGTAAGGATGTCCTCTGAGTGAGGCAACCGGTGTTACCACGGTTTTGCACTCGGGGGGCACACATTACCGCAGTCTTGGAAAGAGAGGAGTGAGCAGAGAGGTACTCAGTTGTTTGCACTCTGCAACCACACCACTAGACCACACACACTGTACCTTAAGATGCAGTTCATTCACCCGAACTCAATCATAGTGTTGTTGCTTGTATATTTAGTATTTTTTAAATTCTACATGTTTTCCCATCACCTTCAGAGTGATTTGAACTCTAAAACTTTATTGTGTGATGGAGTAAATGTTAACGGATCTATAAGATGTGTCCCAATGTCCTCACCTCAAAAAATGTATGTTAAAAAACCCCATTTAAAATATAATGTGAGTGAAATCCCTTAGATCTCTTAAAAGCATTTTTACCCTCGTCCTCAGCAGAATGGGCCAGAGAGCCATGCTCTGTCTTCTAACGATGTGCGGTAGTTAAAAATTTAAAAGGAATATTAATAATTTCTGGTGATTTAATCCGTTCATGTATAGCTGTCTGTGTGGGATTCTATATTTAAAACTGGAGCCAGAAAGAGCCTTCATCAGCACCTCTGCCGTCTCCCAGGAAAATCTCCTGCCACATCTCTCTGTTTTTAACTTCATTCAAGCTATTGTGTCAATGATGTCACTCCAAATCAGCTATTTTCAATTTTTAAAACGTTCTTTAGTTTCAAAGTTATTTTTATGGGCTGTTTTGGTGGGTCAGTTTAACCAAATTAGTGCTTTTAACCTCTAGCACACAGTGATTTTTTTTACTTTTCAAGCTCATTCCCTCAGAATACATAGGGGATTTAATTTGGGAGTGCATGTAATCCACCTGTCTGTTTTGGGGTTGATACAGCCAAAAAAAGTATTTTTATTTTGCTTCCTATAATCTTGTATCAAGCACTTTATCATTTTAATTCTTTGAGGCAGTTTATTTTCAGCCTAGCAGTGCTCGATGTGACTGAGTGTAAAGGAAGAGCATAAATGACGTCCTGTCTTCGTGCCAGACTCTCTGAGTTAGGCCACTGTTGTAGCTGGTATCGCCGAGGAAACGAGTTCGTGATCAAGCTGCTGATGCCCAGTTCTGTCAAAGTGGGCAGTGGGCACCCTGCTGGACTGCCTACCATACAAACACATCGGATAACACCCACCTGCTTAATCACAGATGGGTGCAAATGTATCAGAATGTATCCTAGTACTAATTAAATGAATAATAATAAATGTGGCTGTTAAATTCACCTTATTCTTTTCCTGAACTGGGTGCTTCCGCATTGCGTCCTGTCGCCCATCGCCAGTGTTAATACATCCATGGTTATCATCATTTACTCACAAAAAAGCTGTTTTTAAGCCTTAAAAAAGCTGTTATAAAGTTTTAATGTTTGTTTTTTTCAGATGAGAATGTAACCATTTAGATTTCCAATATGTGATCAGTTTAACCAAATCATTTTTAAAATTTGTGCCGATGTTTTCAGAGCAGTGAGGAGCTGCTGGCTGTGTGAGACTAGCCGGTCAGCGTACAAAAGCACGTCAACAGTGTTTTAGTAATTACTCTCACTGCTAGAAGAGGTAGACACAGGTCCACACTGCAGGTTTAACCATCGGGTACTAAAAACAATAATAATAAAGTTAAATTAAATCAAGAACCGCAAATTTGCCGACAGATAGCCAGCAGCTAGCTAGCGCTAGGCATAGCTATTTATAGATAGCAATTTGGTGATAGATAACTATCTAGCTAGCTAATGCTAGATAGTTATGTATAGCTTGCAATTTGGTATGATAGATAGATAACTAGCTAGCTAGCCAGCTTTAGCTATCTAGCACGACATAGCTGCTAGCTAGATAGATATTGGAAAAAAGGAGCTTTGGTTTGAGCATTGTTGTGGCCTGCAACGACAACTCTTTATAAATTTCAATTCTTAAGTGCGTACATTTGTCTACCCGCCACCCGGCATCTATCTCTCAGTGAGAGTTTACAGAAACACTGTCGACATGACGTTGTGCTTTTGTGTGCTGACCGGCCGGTGTACTGATAGGCTTCGGTACTTTTGTAGTTCCACATAGCGGAGCCATCTAAACCATGAGGCACTAGAAATGTCCTCATATGTGATTTCAGGCCGTTTTCGTATGTCGTCCTCCCAGTCAATGATGGCTGATGGATGTGGTATTGTAAAACCGTCTCTGGTAAAACCATCCACTCGCCGCAGTGTAGCTGCTTAATAGCTCTGCTGACGCCAAACCGGAAAAACTAACACAATTGCGTTCGAACCAGAAGCGAAAATATGGGCGAGGCAGAATAAGATGAATACAAACAGGAAACTGAATCCTTTGCAGACAGGTAATTCCCTGTTAGCCTATCAGACCTATCAGCCATCTGCACTACGTTGCTCCAGCTGGCCAGTGCTGGAGTTTGCAGGCTGGGGTCTCACAAGCTTTAAACACGCAGCTTGGGACCGCTGCGTAATTCTGGGTCAGTCTACACCCGCTACCACTGAGCCCTTTTTACGCCCTCGTCCCCTCACGCGTACACTGAGACATCAAACATCTGGATGCACCACATGATAGTGTTACAAACCACATCTGCTTTAACCAGCTGTCATTATCATTCCAAACTCTGCCGTCTCTCTCAATGCCTCTTCTTCTGTCTTAATAGAATGTTAGGAAAGTTTCCAACACATTTTGTCAAACGTCCAAAACTGAACGGTTCTGGCATGAAAAATTTCGGTTCCACAAACAAACCCAGATCTGCAGCTTAACATTGATTTCTAGGTTTTGATTTGTGCAAGCCAGAGCACCTGATGATATCATGGCAGGCAGCAAAGCACAAAGCCGTGGGCTTGGCTGCGGAAAGTAAACATCCCTTGAAGAGGGAACACACTCTGCCTCGTGACACAATAAGGGAATGAGTCGATCGCTATTATAAATGGATGATGTGAGGTGATACGAGCTGTGATTTGAAGCAGCCCATTGGAGTATAAAAAACATATTGAAACAATACAGTTGTTCTGATTATTCAAGTGGAATATTTTCACAATAACAGCTGACATACTGTAACCTACTCCAATTTAAAAACTGACTGCATTTGATAATCAATCCACAGACATTACTCAAAAATAATCTCAGAGTTAAATCAACAATCTTAAAAAACTGGTGTCATTATTTTCTGTGCTGTTGTATTGGATTGCATTAGGGCCTGTGTCCATATAGCATCTTTTTCTGGCAGAAAAGCACCCGCCTGGCACTAGGGAAAAGCGCTCCGAGCTATATGCATACAGCTTTATGTTTCTATGACAACATTATCTGGACAATCACCACTCTAACCCCCATTGTATGATAGACTAGCATCGTCCCTTTTGCTTTTTATTATCTATTTGGGCTACTATCTATGTGTTTGACATTGTTTCTCACAGTGAGCACCAAACGGAGGATGCTTGCCCTCATGCTTTGTATGGATGAGCTTGTCACTGCTCAACCTGACAGCCGTAACGTTAGAGCAAGGAGGAGGATGTGGGTGCATGACATGATGCTTCAGAGAGAAAATTCTGTGAATATCCTCTTTTTTAGAGGGGAAGGGGCGGGATACAGGGGATGTTCAAGGGTGGATAAAAAGTCAACTGTAGATGCTACATAGAAGTTGTTCTAGTCATTCATAAGAAATAAAAAAAACTACTAATTAATCAATTAAAATAAATTGGGGATGTAGAACATGGTGATTGTGATGGTCATTCCCATGCTTTATTATGGCTCATAAATTGTAGCAGCATTTTTTGGGTTGATACCATTTGGTACACAGATTTGGTGCTATATTTAACCATTTTTTACGACTCGAGAAGTGATAAAAATGATCAATAATCCGTCCAAAATACCACATTGAGACACCAAGACCTCGAGGAACACCATAGAAAAAAACATGCTGTGATTTGGTATCAAAAACATTGTGACATTTGGAGATTTTTGCAAGAATTGCATTTTTTGGCGATTGGATGGCGAGCACTTCTGTTCTGGAAACTGCTCCGAAACCATCCTCTGAATGCTCTGGGTCTCTAGTTTGTGGCTGTAAAATTTCATGAGGCTGTGATTATCCTAGAGGTCACCACAGGTCATTTTATACAGTGAGGTCAAATTTCAAAAAATCATCTCACTACAATGAGATGGCTACTATGGGGACTAACATCATCACATATGAATACAATTGGGCTCATTGGATCCACAAGAGTCTCAGCTTTACAGTCATACCCAATTTATGTAATTCCAAGACTGTTTAGGGCCTCCAGTATGCAGAAATATTCAAAAACATAATTTTAGTATAGGCGAAAATAACACATTTATACTGCATTCAAATAACTGCATGTGATTATCATAAAGTAGGCATGTCTATAAAGCGGAGACTCGTGGGTACCCATAGAACCATTTTTATTCACATATCTTGAGGTCAAAGGTCAAGGGACCCCTTTGAAAATTGCCATGCCAGTTTTTCAGTTCATTGCACCCATACATGGGGTGATGTTATGTGATCAGGACTGTAATGAGCCATGGATCTTACAGTAGTCTGTCCTCCTCTTTTTTCCCTTTTGCATGTATAACTTGCATTATTCAGTTCCTAAGTAAATACTGTGTTGTTTGCTTTTCGAGGTATTTACAGTGATGTTGATCCATGTGTATCTTCTCTCCCTAAACTAGGCCACAATTGGAATTGACTTCCTGTCGAAAACCATGTACTTGGAAGATCGAACGGTAAGAAGCTCAGTTACAGCATGACAAAGACATTAAATGTCTGTAATGTGTCAGCAGTCTTTCAGACAGAAGCATACTGTAGACCTGCTCATCACTAAAATACGGCATGTGCTGAAACGTTACTTACTGATAAACAGCATATTGTCTGTTCAGCTTGTGATATGTAGATGAATGCAATCTGTCTGCATGTCTGTTTATCTTGGAGGGGATCTTTTCAAACAGCAGTACGACCTTGGAAGTGTCATCATGAGGAGTCCACTCATATAAATAATGCCTGATTGTGAATCTTGTGCTGAGTACCCTCACACGCATCATATTCTTATTGTACTATTATTATGTTGTGTACGGTTGTGGTTGTGTGTGCGGAGGGAAGGCTCTCTGACTATCTGAATAATCTCAGCCTTCTCAGCTGTCTCTGTCTGAACCCCAGGTGAGGTTGCAGCTGTGGGACACGGCGGGACAGGAGCGCTTCAGGAGCCTCATTCCCAGTTATATACGGGACTCAACTGTGGCTGTGGTGGTCTACGACATTACAAGTCAGTGTCTCTTATGAAATATTTGAATGTCATGCTTACACTTGTCCAACTCTGCAAATATTAATCTTAGGTCATACTTAAGTTCCCTTTTTTTTACCTGTTAACCGTCGACACATGTAGCCAGAGTTCATCTCACCCTAAAGAGCCAAAAACATCTCTATTTATGAAACGTAATGTTTGACAGATGGATTTCTCTGAGTAGAGGAATCAAAGTTGAGATTTCACAAATATCAAATATCTCCTTGATATTTCCCATAAACAAACTGGATCCACTGCACAGTGAGATGAGACTTTATTGCATTAACCTCCCTCCTTCTCACTTTCTGTTAAAGTGGCAGTCCTTAAGATTTCAGTCCTCATTGATTTGGCGACACCCTGTTTACTGATGTTAAGAGCAAATGCAGTTTAAAAGCCCAGTCACACCAAAACCGACATCAAAGAACTAGCGGCGACGAATGTCGACTGTTGCGTTGCCTCACTGGAATATTGATAATTTTCCATGACAGAAAGTGACATTTATTATCTCTCAAATTTGTCAGTGGCTTCTATTTAATCGTTCAAAAAAGAGCAAAGTACACTTACTGTAATATGGCTGCCCTCAGGAAGTTAATGTTATTCCTGATTTTATGGAAAAATATGGGTTACACTTCCCCCAAAACCATGCTCTTTTTTTCACCCTGAAAAAGACGTGGGGCCTGTCTCATCAAATTGCCAGTCCAAGAATACAATACAGCCTTTAGTCTGCATGTCAGCCAGCCTGCATACTCAATAGACGTGGCAAGGTCAAAGGGATTTATTAAGAACTTAAACGTGCTACAGAGCTGGGCATGTACACTATAACATGGATTTATTGTGCAATTCCAGTGCTGCGTGTATCATACAGTATCATCTATCAGCTATTATCATGACATGTAAGATATATTTAATATGATCCACTTCATGGGACTTTATCTTCTTCTTGCCTTAATAATTAGCAGTAACGCGTAATGCAAAATGTTGTGTTCTTTTTGTATCTGCAGATTTCACATTATTATAAAAACACCAAGCATGTCAGTGTTAATATAAATCCAGATGAAATATGAATGGGTTTGTTTAGAGCAGTAACAACAGGAGAGGTGTCAGCGTATTGAATGTTACTGCAGTGGGACAAACAGCATCTTTAATTTGACTCTGCTTCGTCTTTTCTCCTCCACAGATGTTAACTCATTCCAGCAGACGTCAAAATGGATCGAGGATGTGAGAACAGAGAGAGGAAGTGATGTCATCATCATGCTTGTAGGCAATAAAACAGACCTGGCAGATAAGAGGTATGTAGTTACCGCTGAACCAGCCTCCTACAGCAGTACTCCTACAGCAGTGTTTCTTTTCATGTCTCGACACCATGGCAACCGTGATGTGCAAAGTGTCAGTCAGTCTGTAGGAGCATTCAGTGGAGCACCTCGAGAACAAAACACGATAAAAGCATCAGGCCGACTCCCTGCAGAGTAGATGATGTGATTAGATGTCGGAGCGTCTTGCTGAATAAATCTGTATGTTAATGAGACAGAATTGATTATCTTGAGACCAATAGAACTCCTTAAAGGAGCAGTGTGTGGGATCTGGCAGCATCTAGTGGTGAGGTTGCAGATTACAACTTCTCCCATAGGCCAAGCGTGTCGGATTGCTATGGTGTCTGACGCAATAGCATAAATGACCCTCTCTAGAGCCAGTTTTTGTAAGAGTAGAGTGCTTAGTATGTGTACGTGGGAAGTGAGTGGTGAAGCAAGAGAGAGAGAGCGGCGGCGACGGGAGCGAGTAACGTTATTGACTCTGGCCCAAGCAGGAAAAGCTAACAGAGTTTGATTTGTCCATTCTGGGCTACTGTAGAAACTTGGCAGAGTAACATGGTGGACTCAGTGAAGAGGACCAGCTTCCTATGTAGATATAAACTAGACCTGTCAATTGATTAAAATATTTAATCGCGGTTTATCACTAATTAATCGCAATTAAATATTTGTTCAAAATGTACCTTAAAGGGAGATTTGTCAAGTATTTAATACTCTTATCAACATGGGAGTGGGCAAATATGCTTGCTTTATGCAAATTAATGTATATTTATATTATTGGAAATCAATTAACAACACAAAACAATGACACATATTGTCCAGAAACCCTCACAGGTACTGCATTTAGCATAAAAAATATGCTCAAATCATAACATGGCAAACTGCAGCCCAACAGGCAACAACAGCTGTCAGTGTGTCAATGTGCTGACTTGACTATGACTTGCCCCAAACTGCATGTGATCATTATAAAGTGGGCATGTCTGTAAAGGGGAGCCTCGATGGTACCCATTGAACACATTTTCATTCACATATCTTGAGGTCAGAGGTCAAGGGACCTCTTGAAAACGGCCATGCCAGTTTTCTTTGCCAAAATTTAGCGCAAGTTTGGAGCGTTATTTAAAGTCCTTTGCGATGAGCTAGTATGAGATGGTTGGTACCAATGGATTCTTTAGGTTTTTCTAGTTTCATATGATGCCAGTACCTTCACTCTAGCTTTAACAGACTTCCAGAGCTTTAACTGAGCTTGGAACAACCTCGGGAAGATCGATTGCGTTAATGCATTAAAGAAATTTGTGGCGTTAACGCATATTGCATTAACTCTGACAGCCCTAATATAAACGGCTCATTCTGAGGTAACGAAAACACAACAACTTTTATTTTCAGGTGATTATACACATAAGAAAACATACAGTACTTATTAATATTATATTCCATTTCTGCCAATGGATCCCCCTAACACCTCTTCCTAACATACAGCGACCAAGCGAACTCTGGCGAATGGAGTGCGAAAAATTGTAACAGATATACTACGAGCGATGTAACTCTCTATTACGTAGAGAGAGTGACATTGATTAACTGTCACTTACTGTCCGCGTTGATTTTGACCAGTGAAAATAGGTTTGAGGTGCTCGAAACTTCGCATAAGTAGAGGTGGGGTGAGCGTCATGTTCGCTGGCACACGAAGAAGGTTAGGACATCTTCATTGGGAAAAACGTAATTGTTACACACTGGTCCTTCAATACTTTACCTTATATTTAATAGTAATGTCACCTTGAAGAAAGGTATGAGAAATTAATGCTTGCTACATTATATATGATATATCTAAATGAATACACTCATTAGCATTACTGGTTATGTTGTCATAGTAATTATGGTGGAAAATTAGTCGACTCAGCTGCTCTTATTGCTTTTGAAAGGAGAAAATGATTGCTTGCTTGTAGATATTACTCAGTGACTTCGCCCCTGGTGACACTTGAGCATTCATGAACGGTGTCCACAAGGGAATTATTTTTTTCATACATGCATACTGTAAATGCACATATATAACTGACATAACTCTATAGTTATATATGTAAAGCACTTTGAATTGCCTTTGTGTATGAAATGTGCTATATAAATAAACTTGCCTTGTCTTGCCTATAGTTGTAGTGAGAATGCTGATGAACCAGGATGTTTAATATAGCTAAGAAGGAAAAATAATTTGATTTGAAAAGGGAACACTTTGAGAAACGGGGTAAAATATTAGATGATATGAGGCAGAAATATACAGTAGTGGGAAATAAAAGGAGAACTGAACCATAAAATGGTTTGTGTGCTTGTGCCTAAATGCATCAATGGTGCATACTGTCCACTATGCGCACAATCTTTGCTTGAGATCGATTACAGATGTAAAGTAATCAGTAGAATGTGGAGGTGATATGGGGGAAAACACCCCAGACAGCTTGTAAGATCTTCATTTCCAATGTTGATTCCTTCTGGACACAGAAACAGTTACTCTGTCTCAGATGGAGTGTCTCTGCATGGGGAGGAGGAATGAGCATCTCTGGTACACAGATCTCGTAGAAGGAATTGTCCTCCCTGCCCTTGATCAGCTCCTGGTGGATCTGGAAGTCTGTGAAGTCCGACGGGGCCTGTAGATAATAACGTTAATAACGCGTTAACGCAAGTTCGTTTTTACGCCACTAATTTCTTTTATGCATTAACGCAACTTTTTTTGGTTGTAACGGGCTCTGTTTTAAAGCTGGAGTTAAGAGACTAGCTTGTCAAGAAGGAGTCTAAATAACGCTCCAAACCTGCGCTGAATTTTGGCGAAGAAAAACTGGCATGGCCATTTTCAAAGGGGTCCCTTGACCTCTCACCTCAAGATATGTGAATGAAAATGGGTTCTCTGGGTACCCACGAGTCTCCCCCTTTACAGACATGCCCACTTTATGATAATCACATGCAGTTTGGGGGCAAGTCATAGTCAAGTCAACACACTGACACACTGACAGCTGTTGCTGCCTGTTGGGCTGCAGTTTGCCATGTTTAGATTTGAGCATATTTGTATAATGCTAAATGCAGTACCTGTGAGGGTTTCTGGTGTTTGCCTGCTGTAGTGTGTACTCCATCAGGATGTCATCCACCACCTGAGGGTGCAGCAGAACAAAATATATCAGGCAGAGTAAGGCATGCTGCGAAGCTTCGAATACCATAGAACATTTCTCAATGAAGCTTCGAAGCCCAAAAATGTTATTTGGGACAGCCCTACAAAAGAAATGTTGTCCACTGTACAGCAGGTTAAGTCTTTGAAAATGAAATGTCACATTCCGTTTTCATTTTCAAATTGCTAGAAAATTTCATTTTCATTTTGACTTCTTAACATTGCTTATGTAAATGGATTCTCAAACTTTAATTAACATTTGAATGTTGTCCACTGTACAGAGGGGTACAACTTTGAAAATTAAATGTCCAACAGCTTTTCCATTTTAATTTTAATATGGTCATAGAATGCCTCTATGAGTATGTGAAAATGAAAATTGAATTACATTTTAATACATGTTTTTACTCAAATTACTTACATTTGTGGAAGATTATAATGCTATCGTGGAATAACATTTTCATTTTCAAATTTACATTATCATTTTTAATATAGTCCCCTATGTGCTTCCATAAAATGAAGACTATGTGAGCTGCGTCATTAATCCAAAGAATTAGGTGTGGTGCTAAAGGACATTATTTAGAAAATGTTGGCCTTCAGAAAAACAGTGAGCTGGAACCTACTGAACTTTTTCACTTTAATGTATAGGTAATTTATCTTAACTGCAATTTAGTTGGTCTTAATGGGGTCTGGGAGTTAAAACTCCATTAAATGTTCCATGGTAAAGAAGTAAAGGCTATTTACTGCATTAACATCCCCTCAGCATCCTCTCCTAATTTGCTTCTTCTCAGAGGTAAGTCAGCCTTATTGCTGTGTGTGTGTGAGCCTGACAGGTTTTTGCCCAAATCAGTGCAGAGAAATGTAAATGGCTTTTTCCTATTAGTACCCCGCAGTTTTTTGTGCTCCAGTTTTTTTTTTCCTCTCATGCAAATGTGGTTGGACATGCCAGGAAATGTTTCACATACAAGAGATGATAAATGTTGCTGTCACTATGGGTACTGTTAGGTGTTTTTTCAGTGGCTCTAGTGATGCTCCATGAGATGTTTAAAGCAGAAGTGGGTAGAGTTGGAGCAAAAATAAAGTTATTTTTATAAAACAGTCACTATATCCTGACAGTAGTGCATGTGCATCGTATGTCAGTGTCTGAGGAAATTACTTGGCATATGATCTGACAGCACTGTAAATAATGTGGCTGACATTGAAAAATGAGTTGGAAGTCATGAAAACATCTCAGTATGAGGGAGAGATAAAGGTTTGGCAGGGATGTATTTTTCTCTGTGGCATCTTAAATCTGTTTCTAGGTAGCTTGTTGTGTGTCGCTTGACCTTTAAAAGCCATCTTAAAATAAGTCAATGATGCAATTTAGTTACACTTTATCAGCACTGACACATCTTATCCTGCCTTAGACATCACTTGAGAAGAAGCAGAGATTTGTGTGTTTTGCATTACTGTGATATGGTGCAATTAGATTATCGGCTGCTCGAGTCGAGATGGGGCACCTCTGTCTGTCGGCTGGGCTCTCTCTTTGTTTGTTTGCTTGTTCATGCGTGGTGGAGCTTTTCACAATGCTCAATACCTAGGGGAGTTGAAGTACGCACAGTTTAGGTGCTGCAGAGTCCCCGGAGCCCCTGCATAAGGGAAACCTAGTGTGCGTAGTACACCAGGCAGCATCAGCCGAGTGGAGCCTGACGTGCTTTATACGCTGAAAGGAAGTATTTAGTTTAGCTATTCTCTTCTTTTCTTCTATACAGCAACTAAAATACTTTGGTGCAGCAGCGTAACATGAATGAGATTGGCCACCGGTGCCATGCAACATGTCACATTGTAACTCCCATACTGCAAACCAGCCTTGGAGCAGCACTACGGACAGCAGGCGAAGTGCCAAATTTATCAACGCTAACTTAACAGCCTGCCCTGGACCCAGAAGCCAAATGTCATCACAGACACAGATTACAGTCGGTGCACATTTTCCAACTTATGAGACGTAACAATTACAGTGCTAGAAATTTAAAATCACCGATCCCACTCCATAATAACAAAAACCTCCTCATTTCACAACAAACACCGTAATAAGGAGGCAGCTGGCTGGAGGGAGATCGTTAGGGAAAGTTTCCTACTACTGTTGGCTATATTGTATGTCATTTTCAGTAAATATCACAATATTGAATGTGTTTTCTGTTTTAAAATGAACAAATCAGCTGAAGCAGAGCAACATTAGCATTCATTTGAAATTGTGTTTTTGTGCTACCTGGCAAATGTGAGTCCAATACTCTTTTCACTCTGTTTTGATCTCCACCAACTCCTGAGGGAAATATCTGGCTCTTAAGCTGCTAAATGCTCCACTATGATCACCAGCTTGTCACTAACTGTGTCTGTCTGCCGTTTGGTGTTGAGCAGGTAGTGTACAGTGGGTTTACCGGGGCATCTTTGCTGAAAACAGCTGCCTGTATGCAAATATTTACATACAATATCATTTCACATGCGCAGATATTAACTGCCACTCAGACAATATAAGTCCTCGCGCACCAATTCAACACCCGAGAGTTGTACAGGCAGCTGCGAGCGAGGAAACAAAACATAGGGAGAGGCAAAGAATGGCCGATGTGTGTATAGAACTAAGCACACAGCAGCCACCACACACGAGAGAGAGTTTGCTTTGCGAGCGCCGGAGGACATACGCACTCTCACATGTAACTATGCTCTCGCGCGAGCAGGATTCCACTTCGAGAGCAGAGTTACCAGTGAGTGTGTATGCTCCCCAGTTCTCGCAAAGCAGACTCTCTCTCGTGCGTGGTGGCTGCTGTGTGCGCTCGCTGCTTGGTTCTATACACACAGGTGCCATTCTTTGCCTCTCCCTGTGTTTTGTTCCTCGCTCGTTGCTGCCTGTTCAACTCTCAGTTGTCGAATTGGTGCGCGAGGAGTGTCAGTTAATATCTGCGCGTGTGAAATAATATAATTTGCGCATGAGCATGTTTTATCACGCTCACGACATGTGACATAAATCTGACGCCATATGCCTGCTGCTACTGAATCGAAGCAGTAAAGTTGGGGGCCATAAAACCAAAGCAATGAATGCTAAAAGCTCTGTAGAGCTGAGAGGAGCTACGCAGTTGGATGATAATTCTCTGTGGGTTCGTCACTATGGGTGACACCTTTCGCATTACATGTTGTAATGTGATCCGATATAATTTAAAGTTTTTTTTATCGGTGCAGCTTTGAATGAACAGCCTTTAGCATTTCAGGGGATCTATTAGCAGAAATGGAATACAATATTCTAGGGCCGTCAATCGATTAAAATATTTTTTCGTGATTAATCGCATGATTGTCCATAGTTAACGTGATTAATCGCATATTTTTTAACTGTTCAAAATGTACCTTAAAGGGAGATTTGTCAAGTATTTAATATTCTTATCAACATGGGAGTGGGCATATATGCTTGCTTTATGCAAATGTATGTATATATTTATTATTGGAAATCAATTAACAACATAAAACAATGACAGATATTGTCCAGAAACCCTCACAGGTACTGCAGTTAGCATAAAAAATATATGCTCCAATCTTAAAATGGCAAACTGCAGCCCAACAGACAACAACAGCTGTCAGTGTGTCAGTGTGCTGACTTGACTATGACTTGCCTCAAAACTGCATGTGATTATCATAAAGTGGGCATGTCTGTAAAGGGGAGACTCGTGGGTACCCATAGAACCTATTTTCATTCACATATCTGGAGGTCAGAGGTCAAGGGACCCCTTTGAAAATGGCCATGCCAGGTTCTCCTCTCCAAGATTTAGCGCAAGTTTGGAGTGTTATTTAGCCTCCTTCTTGACAAGCTAGTATGACATGGTTGGTTCCAATGGATTCCTTAGGGTTCTAGTTTCATATGATACCAGTAGTGGCGTTAAAATTAATTTGCGTTAACGTGTTATTATCGCATTAACTTTGACAGCCCTATAATATTCACAAGTTTCCATTAGAGGTTAATCACCTAAAACTAAGAATCGTTGTGTTTTCGTTAGCTTAGAATGATATCTACATAGAGAGCAGTTCCTCTTCACGGAGTCCACCATGTTGTTCCGCCATGTTTTCTACAGTAGTCCAGAACGGACAAACCAAGCACCGGTTTCTAGCGAGAGCATTTTTTTTACGTTATCTGAAGGCCAGCGTAGTTCTCTGACATGCTTTTGAAACTGCGGTAGCCACAGAGTGCTAAACCGTGGTACCGCCAGCCGCCATCTGACTTCCGTTGCTCCTAAAGTAGTGTTATTATGGTATGGATGGCCTCTGACGCAGGGCGAACGTCGTTACAACGGTTTGCACTCTGCGGCTCACGTTAGCACAGTCTTGGAAAGGGAGGACTGAGCGGAGGGGTACACCAATAGATGCCGCCAAATCCTACACACTGTAGCTTTAATGAACACTAAAATATTTTGTACATAGAAAATAAAAATCTAGGGAAGAATTAATTTGAATACTTGAGTTCATAATGACCATGGATATTAGTGGTACCGCTCCCTTATTTGCATATGCTTTTGAAGAGACGTGATCACCGGTGGGCTGCTCCAAATGCTCCGCACCACGTGCATGAATGTTGCTAGGACGCCACATATTGCGCATCCATTATGCAATTTTCTTGCCAACTGCCTGTCTGATGATGAACAAGCCTCGGTGTTGTTTAAGTTGGAGCTCAGACGCATGCATCCAGAAATAGCCACAGCAGTACTGGTGCAACTCTGTCAGGTGATGTTATTATGTAAATACGTCTCCAGTGCAGTGTTTTCTGTTCTCGCTGCACAAACTTCTTTTCCTACCTCACAAAGACTGACTTTCTCTTTCTTCTGTGCTGTAACTAAAGGAGGAGAAGAGGATCAGTTAAATATACTGCTCTGTTTGATGCTTTGCACAACAGGATAACTTCTCTGTGCTTGAGTATGTTTAGACTGGCATTACAGCCAGTTAGAGGTTAGTGAAAAGTAAAGAAGTGGTATTTTTGAGTTAGTACAGATTTCCTTTGTGTTGAGAGGAGCAAAAGAAGTCTGCTTACGTCATAGTTTTCCCAGAAGACCAGTGGCAGGTTGATTTAAGCCGGTCATCTTAACGAACCTGCTGCTGCGCAGGCTGCAGTGTCAGCAGGACGGCACCGATCTCTCCGTTCGTGTTAATGGACACCTGACACGGTCTCCGTTTCACAGCAGGCACCAAACAATCACCACCAGATTCATTAAAATGTAATGCAAATTGGCTGTTATTAATTCCTCGCAGGACAATGTAATTAATCATTCTCAGTCATTAGCTAATTAGGTCTGGTGTATCCTCACTAGCCCAGAACAACAGGAGCTCCAGCTGCAGATAGTGGGCTTTACTGTGAGTCTTTGTGTAGTGTCTTCTTGTCTTTGTCGAATGTTGATTTGAGGAAATCAGCCTCTGTTTTTGTGCCAACAGTCTGTAAACACTTTATTATTATTTCTGATGCATTAATCTGCAGCGTTTAACGGTAATTCCCCCTCTTTTCACAGGCAAATCACAATTGAGGAAGGGGAACAGAGGGCTAAAGAGCTGAGCGTCATGTTCATAGAGACCAGCGCCAAGACAGGTTACAACGTCAAACAGGTGAGTTCAGAGTAATGTCAAGTCTTCAATAAAGAATTCCAGGCCATTCTGCCTATGATTGGCTGATGCAATTAGGGAAATGTAATCAGAGATTATGATAGTGTTTTCTTTCAACATGCATGACTGGTGTCCATATACTTCAACCGAAGATGGTTGAACAGCGTCCGAAACCCCCTTCCCCACACACACCGTTCTGATTAGGAATGGGTATCGTTAAGATTTTAATAGTACTACTACTCTTACCGATACTGCTTATCGATCTGGTACTTTAACGGTACTCTTAATGGTTCTTTATGTTGTTATTTTAAGAGAATAAATTAAACAAGTTAATAACAGAATTCATTTTGCTTTATTTTGTCATATATTCTGTATATAAATTAACATTTGAGTAAAGAAAAATGCAGACTTGAACTTACATCAGCGTAATAAGAACTACCTAAAATGACAGAAACCATCTTTGGGAAAAATGTATTTGATGTGTACTTTGACTTCTTAGTTTGGTCCATGTTCAATCCGCTAACATGGAGGGGGCGGGACTTATAACCTATACTGCAGCCAGCCACCAGGGGGTGATCGAGATGTTTTGGCTTCATTTTTGGGGAGCTGTCACGTCGGCCATCTTTATATACAGTCTATGGTGTGAATGCACACAATACAAACAAAACAGGGACCCACTCATCAAAACATCCATTGCTCCATATCGCTACCAGTGGTCATAAACTCTACAAGGTACATTTAAAGGTCTCTTGTTTTTCATACAAATACAACTCCTAGAAGGTAAATACCGGTGAGAGTCCAGTATTTCTTCCTGTCCATGCTGCCGCTACCAGCAACTGACCAAGACTGAATTCTGCATATATTCCTTCCTTTAAGTGACATTTAATTAGTGAATCTAATGTTTCGAGAAATTTTGTGGGTTCCGGATAGGAAGAGAAACGCAGCCTGGCTCAACAGTGATTTGCCTCTAAACAGATGTTTGTGGTGGGAAACAACGAGTGTCTGTTAAGTTAATAAGCAGTGAGATGAAGGCAGGCTGTATTGTGTCCGTCAGTGAATGGTGTTGCTGGCGGGCGTCTCTCTCAGCCCGTAGCAGCGCAGACAGAGGAGGCTATTCTTCAGGACTGTGGACTCTAACAGTGAAATGCCAGGATGGGAACATAGCGGTGTGAAACCTACAAAACAAAGGTCACAGTGCTGCCTCCAATGGCTGCAGTGTTCACACTGTTTGGCTGTGTCATCACTCTCCACTGAGATGTTGTGTCAGCAAATACTGTACACTATCTTTCAGGCATCAATTCTTACGATCTTTCATGACAACTGACAAGTTATATAATAAGACTGAAAGATGTCCCAAATCAGCATATAAACATGACTTTTTTTGTTGTGTTTTGACAAAATTGTAATTAATTTAGACATGTTTTTATTTGTTTTTGTTGTTTTTTTATTAATTCTCTATTATATCATCTTTATTTGTAATTTTTTTTTAACATTTTTTTAATTCTTTAAAAATGAAAACTGAATTTTACAATACCACCCAGAAGAGATAAAAGAGACAGACGCTTTAGCCACAATTTGCTCCAGAATGTGCACATGCTTGATAAAAAAGTGACATTCCCAGAAACATCCTGTACTTACAGATGATGAATGTATTTATGTGAAGCAGCGACATACAGTAGTTAGAACCTTTGATTTGAATGTATACAGTTATCTGTGAAAACATATGCTGAGATATTTGTTTGTTTGTCCAACACGGCTATCCTTTTTATAGTCGGGGGGTATATAGCGCTCCGCATGTCCGTCCTTCTGTCCGTCCGTCCGTTTGCGTGTCGCACTTTCGTTTCCAGAGCAGAACTCGGAAACTAAACTGGAAAAACAAAGTTCGGAAACTTGTTTGATGGATTATTTCTCTGTTTTTACAATGCTAATTGGCATTGTATTTTACATCGTTGGAAAGCCTGTTTATTTACCTTCGCAATGATGTCTAACTTGTAAGGATCATGCATTTGTGGGATGAGCAGCACAGCTGATTATGTGGGTAACGCCCAAGAAAAATTTGCCAAAATGCTCTGCCAATGGTAAACAGTGTATTCTCCTGTTGGAATTGACTCTTGTTTTGAGTTGTTTGGTGGATTGGATGATTGAACTCTCTCTCAGTAACAAGGAACAAACAAGACATATTGGCAATTTTACACTTTATTCATTTAATACAATATGTCAGGAGCCTCAGTAGCGGGTGGAAGATCCATACGCAGCCACAACAGCCTGGCACCTCCTCCTCATGCTGGTCACCAACCTGGTCACACGTTGCTGTGGGATGACATTCCATTCCTCAACCAGGATTCGTTGCAGGTCAGCCACCCAACAAGTGTTGAGTTGGGTTGAGGTCTGGACTCTTGGCAGGCCATTCCATTCTCTCTACTCCCACATTGTGGAGGTAGTCTGTGATAACCCTGGCTCTGTGGGGGCGAGCGTTGTCATCTTGGAGGATGAAGTTAGGTCCCAGATTGTGGAGATATGGGATCACCACTGGCTGCAGAATCTCATCCCGATATCTCACTGCATTGAGATGGCCTTCAATGATGACAAGCCTTGTTTTGCCATTGAGGGAGATGCCGCCCCCACACCATGACACTGCCCCCACCAAAAGCTCTTACTCCATCAGTAAAACAATCAGCATAGCGTTCTCCGTGTCGTCTCCATACTTTGACCCTGCCATCCAACTTTCGCAGACAGAACCTGGACTCATCACTGAACATGACATTCCCCCACATGTTCAGGTTCCATTGTCTGTGTTGGAGACACCAGCGCAAATGGGCCTGACGTGAAGGGCAGTCATTGCAGGCTTCCTGGTAGCCTTATGAGAATACACTGTTTACCATTGGCAGAGCATTTTGGCAAATTTTTCTTGGGTGTTACCCACATAATCATCTGTGCTGCTCATCCCACAAATACATGATCCTTACAAGTTGGACATCATTGCGAAGGTAAATAAACAGGCTTTCCAACGATGTAAAATACAATGCCAATTAGCATTGTAACAACAGAGAAATAATCCACCAAACACAAGTTTCCAAACTTTGTTTTTCCAGTATATTTAACTTAGGAACTTCACATTTGGTATGATGGTTGACAGTGTGGTGTAGCTGTGCCTTTTGGGGGTTACAAACCCTCAAAGTAGTACTATGATGTTGGATGTTACAGGGACTATGATAAATGCAAATGCATATCCCACTGTTCTGATTGCATAAAAAAGTTAACTTTTTTTACTTAGATTTTATGCATGTGGTGGTGTGTTCTTTATACTATGACAGTTTTCCTAAATTTAGATTTAAAAAATCTAAATATATCGCCTTGCTTACAGTATCGCAATACATTGAATTGTAACCCCTGCATCATGTTACGTATGTATTGCCAGATTCTTGCCCATACAATTTGTATATTTAATATCCAAGTCAAATGAATGGTACTAAATGTCTGTATGGAAATTTTAAAAAAGCACAAATTATATTTTCTGGATCACTGCATATTAATAAATGTTCATGTTGTGTATCCCTGATTCAGGCTAAAGACAAAGTGCCCTCATTCTGTGTCTTTCCTTCCAGCTGTTTCGGCGTGTGGCAGCTGCTCTTCCCGGAATGGAAAGTATGCAAGAAACAAGCAAAGAGGGGAGTATCCTTTGACCTAATTACATGTCATGAAAATCCCCTTTTCATGAAACCTATTTTAATAATGATATGTGAACAGTCTAAGCTCAGAGGAGACATTTTCTCATTTTAATCTGGATGTGATGGCATCATTCACTGCTCACTTCGAAATGAAAGGGAACCCTGCATACTGACACCTATTTAAATAGAGCTAGTCGTCCAATTAAATGTGTTTTTAGCACAACAGCCTTGCTAACTGTTTTACAGCAGTGGTGCCTTACAAGTGCAGGAAGGGGGGTGGTGCGGTAATCAGATAGTTGGCGCCTACAGTTTTGTCTATGGTTGGTAGTCAGGTTTGCTCATTTAAACCAGTGACAGGAGTCTCGGGGTCCTGCCTTCAGCCTGTGGTGCTGCTGCACACACTTCCTCTAACTGGCACCTCATATCTGCTGCTGTCAACTGAGCATGTCAAAGCTCCATCTGGGCAAGATTTGTCAGGAACTGCAGCCTTTACAGACTTTTTCACTCTCATAAAACACAATTCTAACATTTTCAGGAAGCAGCATTCAATACTGCAAAATAATAGATGGGTTTTCAGACTCATGAATTATAAACACACACAGTGTAGAATTTATTTGTTTATTTAAGGAGTGATTCGACTCGAGAGACGCACGTGTTTATATGTGATGTCAAAGGAGATAAACACAGCAGCTGAGAAAGATTTCGGCGGTAATTTTCATCAGTAACTAAAGCGAGCCCTCAGGCTGTCTCGGCTCCTCTCACGCTCCCGCATTGATTTTCACATCTGTAAATATATCCGATGTGGGTAACAATAAGGCAGCCTACACTTCACAGACTCTTTCAGATGATTTTTGTAGTCTGCGGTTTAAAGAGGCATTTCAACGCATAATGTATCTGCACTCCACTTTGATTGGTTTGATTCGCAGAGAAATATTTGAGCTCCTTAGACCATGTTTTGATTGGAACCCCCTACAGTTGTGTATTTACTGTAATTGAAGCATAATTTAGTTCATTTAAGATTGGCACAGTATGCTTCTTTGAAGCTTTACATTATCCTTTTTCTTCTTGTGCTATTTAAGTTTGTATAGATTTTTTTCTTTTAACCCTCTGAGACCCACAATTGACCCGCTTTTGTCTTTTTTAGGGGGGTTACAAGGGGTCTTTAGGGGGAGATAGCAGGTCAACAATAGAGGTCACATAGAAGTGGTGTACATCATCTGAAGCTGGAACCTGGAGATTCATTTGGGATGCAGCTCAGCGCTGTGTCAAGTTCTAGTCATAAATCTGTAATAAACATGAATTAATCAATTAATTAATTATTTAAAATGAATTGTGAAAATGTATAAGGGTTTAGAACATTATGATGGAAGTATATGATGGTCATCCCAATGCTCACTTATGTCTCATAAGTTGTTGCAGCAATTTTTGGGTTGACACCATTTGTTACACAGATTTGGTGCTAAATTTAACCAATTTTTTACCACTCGAGAATTTATCAAAATGATCAATAATCCGTCCAAAATACCACATTAAGACACCAAGACCTCGAGGAACACCATAGAAAAAGCCATGCTGTGATTTGGTATGAAACGATTTTGGCATTTGGAGATTTCTGCAAGAATTGCATTTTTCAGTGATTGGATGGTGAGCACTTCTGTTGTGGAAACTGCTCAGAAACCTCCTTATTGTCAATCCACCTAGGAAAGCCATCCATCCTCTGAATGCTCTAGGTCTCTAGTTTGTGGTTGTAAAGTTTTATGAGGCTGTGATTATCCTAGAGGTCACCATAGGTCAGGACTGTTTAGGGACCCCAGTATGTAGAAATATTCAGATACGTCATTTTAGAATAGGCAAAAATAACACATTTATACTGCATTCAAAAAAAACGCATGGTTTTTGACCAAACTGCATGCGATTATCATAAAGTGGGCACGTCTGTAAAGGGGAGACTCGTTGGTACCCATAGAACCCATTTTCATTCACATATCTTCAGGTCAGAGGTCAAGGGACCCCTTTTGAAAGTGACCATGCCAATTTTTCCTCGCCAAAATTTAGTCCAACTTTGGAGCGTTATTTAGCCTCTTTCTCGAGGCTCAAGCTACCATGACATGGTTGGTACCAACGGAATCCTTAGGTTTTCTACTTTCATATGATATCTGTATCTTCACTCGAGCTCTAACAAAATCAATCGCATAATGAAAAGAACCTAACAACGCAGACCAACCAAGATGACAGGCAGCATCGTCTCACCAACACTGCTGGAGTCCATTATCACAGCACCAGTCCAAGTCACAGAGTGAAATAAATGCCAGCTCTTACAAACACCACTCACATATTATATAACACATAGAGAGATAATAATCGTAAATGGTAGTAAAATAAATGATAAGCCTTTCACATTTTATTCACCAACAGACAATAAGCTATGTGGCCATAAAAGCTAAACCCACCCACACATCAAGTCGTACAGTCGACAACACTGGCTGCTAAGTGTCTGAGTTGTTCCCATGCATGTTAAATCAGGTCCGTCTAGCCTCCTCCACCACATGGGTCATCACTATATATACATATGCTTCCCCCATAGGCCAGGTTTAATACCTGTTCAGTTTTCTTCTTTAAAGGGCAGGTCCATCTGTGTTTTGTTCCCAGTTTTTTCAAATGGAAATGCCCACTCAGAAGTTAAGGAAGTTAATCAAAGCTAATCACTAAGGTCATGAATAATGTGAATGCTAGCACTAGCTTAGTCAAATGTTAGCTGTGCTAAATTTTGAAATAACTGAAGGGGTTAGTTAGGATTTTTTAAAGTGGGGTTGTATGTATCCTCCCGCCTTCCGCGAGGTTAAATTACTGCTTTTGTGAATGTAGTCTGGTGGTTTTGAAGAGAGCGATATAACGGCTTCAGTTCCCTGTCAGAAACGGCTGTCTGACGGCGAGGTAAAGCAGCTGTATTTTAGCTACTTAAAATAATCAATATCAGTTTAAGTGTACGCTATATTTAGAATATTTTCACCACTTTACCTCGCCGTCAACATTGCATAGCTGCTGTGCCGGTACCTGTCTGCTTCTCCAAACTGGGAGCACGTCGACCGCCATCTAAATCACTGTATGTGACGTTACTACACTGACTATAAGGATGTATATATTTACCGTACTTGTAGCAACATCATAATGTGGAAACCAACGTCAGATCACATGGGGAAACGTTTTTAGAAGGCTTGGGAAAATACGCATTTTGACGCTAAAACATACATACTTTGATCAAAATTATAAGGTTAAGATTTTAATACATAAGGAACACCACTGGGAAGCTACAAAATTATATCAAAACCTAAAAAATATATATAATAATAATAAAAATGCACCCGCCATTTAATAAAAGACTGTAACAAAATAAAGCAGATATGTTGCTTTATAGTTGTGCAAATTGACAAACATTAGTTTTCACGATTTCCCAGAAAAAAAATACTGTTCCCACAATTTGGGGGCTGTAAACAGGAAATTTAATGTTGCCATGAGTTAGCTTGTAGCAGGCATACAGATTGAGCCCTGTTTTTTTTAGACAATATTGTTTACATTTTTGAAAATTGGCACCATTAAAGGTATGCCGAATTAATTATTAGTAGTTCCTGTTTGCAATGTACAAACAACTATCATTGGATTACACTGATACTGAAGAAAAAAGATTCTCAAGGGAGTTCTGCAGTTATTAGGAGGCAATTTGTACTAAAAATAAGTCTGTATTTTTGAGGATAACCACTTGATTTGTCTAACTCAGACTGTTGAAGCCTCGTATTAGCTTTAGCTTTATTTTTGAACAGAAAGAGGACTGTAGATTTTGCCCCCCATCACTTACATTACAATTGCATTAGTAAGGGTTCTCTAAATGACCAGTATGAACAGGAGGAATGATGACAGCAAGCAAATCCTGTTTGAATGTGCATATGGGCACCTGATGAATGTTTTAAGACAGACTTTAAAAAAGGTGAACCTATCCTTTAAAATATCCCATTCTATATTTTCAGGTCTAACTTAGCCTTTTTTTTTTTTTTATATGGCTGCTGAAACAAAACCAATCAGAGAAATCATAGATTAACAAAGGCTGTCACCTAAACAGACGAGTTGAGGAGGCTCCGACGAAGGCCGCCCTTGTATTCTTATTAACTATTTTTTACATCATTGTCTCTTTTCAATATTATACTGAACCGTATCCAATACATCTGCTGTCGTCTAATGCTGTTGTCCCTGAAAGTTGCTACTTGCAACTAAAGGAGCTAAAGTATATCGACATTTTTCACGTATATACATTAAATCAACAGCGTTTAATGTTATTGCTATTTCTCCTCTGACAGCATTAGTCCTTCACATCCTCGTCAACACACAAAGTAGGGTGCCATCTCTATGGTAACCGTGGGTGAATTATGAAATCGCCTTTGATTTTTACCATGTGCATATAGCATTGTCATTACTCGTTGGGTGTGAAGACATTTATCTGCTCTAACTTCAACATAAATCAGATGCTGACCTTGGTGTAGCGAAGGAATGCCTACATTTGTCTCCCTGTGCATCTCTGATTATAGCCCACTCATTATTTACAGGGAGTCATCCAGCCTTTGCTAACTGCATGGCCTCAATAATAAACTCAGTAACCTTACAGCCCTCTGAACTGCGGAGATCACCCCTTGCTTTTTATTGCAGTCAGACATATTCCCTGGGAATAATGCATCGCTCATATTCAGCCAATTACCTTTATCTCTCTTCCTGTTATTTTTTTTTCATCATCTCTATCTTTAATGAGGCATAATGGATGTGGGGGGAGAGCTGTGTGAGGTGGAGGTGTGGTGATGGATGGCAGGTGATGACAGTTCCTCAGCAGCTCTGTGCCTCTGCTGTCATTGTCAGTTAATGGAGCAGCTCCTCTGTTGTTATTGCATCGTGAGTAGTATTGATTTTACTAGAAGGACAGAAACGGGCTCGGTCCGGGATACATACATGCATGTTATATAGCCTGAACGTGGCTGTTTTATCACAAAGCATGGTGCACTGGATATTAACATTTTTACAATTCATGGACTGTAATGGAAGACAGAAAGCCAACAAAAAATGCAAGAAAATTGAACACAAGTTTTCTCACTATTGTTCCACTTGTGTTTCTTTGACAGAACAAGTACTAGATCGACTTCCTGGTTTTTAAAGGGGATTTATTATGCTTTTGTGCTTTCCTTTAGCGTGTTATATGTTTTTTTGTGCATGTAAAAAGTCTGCAGTTACAAAGCCCAAAGTCCACGCCCAAGAGAGTTACTCTCCCCTACAGAAACACTGCTCCTGAAACGCCTTGATTGAAGTCCCGCCTTTTCTTCCGTAACGTGGGGATGTCACCAAGTAACACATCTGCATAATACCTGCCTAGCGGCTAGTTTGGCACGCCCTCAAACAAAGCTAGCTAGAGCGGAGCTGGAGCGGAGTCTGAAGAGTTTGGTTCGGATGACCAAACACACCAGTGGGCCAGCTGACCAATCAGAGCAGACTGGGCCTTTTCAGGAAGGGGGAGGAGCTCAAACAGAGCGTTTCAGACAGGGGGTAAAAAGAGGTGCTGCAGCACAGCCTGTATGAGAAAAGTAAAGTGTTTTTTGAACATTAAAGCATGTAAAAATGTTTTAGTAGAAACCCAAAATACAAGCATGAACCTGAAAATATGCTTAATAGGTCCCCTTTAAACAGTATTCAAAGTGTACTCTCTGTTCCTTTTAATTGCTTGTTTTAAATTGGGGGCGGATGGTTCACGCTGATTTATGGTGGATGTCAGGGCCTATGGGGCACAGTCTTCTGCTCTCTGTCTGAGAATAATTTCCTACAGGGTCACTGGGTGTTATCACCACTGCGGGGCTGCAGAGAGAGTGAAGAGGCCGCTTGGCCCAGATCAACTGCTAGGGTCATTCACGTTAATGAGAGAGAGCCAGATAGCAAAATAAATCACGTCAGTCTCATGTTGATCAGAAAACAGAAAGCAACTCCATGATTTTGTTAAAAAATTGTGTTTAGAAGTTTTATTATTCAGGGTCATTTTGTGAAGTACTAACAGCACACCATGCCGGTTCCATTCACAACATCTTCATGGTAAAGCTTTGTGGTTTAGATTGAGACGTCTTTTAAATGAGATTGATGCCACTATTGTCACTGTGTTGTGTTCAGGTGAAGCAGTTACAAGTGGACGTTGCATCTGTTTTCAGTATAAATCATAAACTGCAGCCACAACAGAGGATAGGGTCGCTTCTCCACTAGTGCTGCATTAGTTAGAGCTGGGTTAGTTGTCAACTATTAGATTAATCGCCAACTATTTTGATAATTGATTAATCGGTTTGAGTAATTTTTTAAGAATACAAATTCAAAGTTCTCTGATTCCAGCTTCTTAAATGTGAATATTTTCTGGTTTCTTTACTCCTCTATGACAGTAAACTGAATATATTTGAGTTGTGGACAAAACACGACATTTTTTGTGGACGTCATCTTGGGCTTTGGGAGACACTGATCGACATTTTCACCATTTTCTGACAGATTATAGACCAGACAACTTATTGATACAATGCAATCGATGCAATTGAAATAATTGACAGAATTATCAACAGTGAAATAATCATTAGTTGCAGCCCTATTCTCCACCTAATTGAGATCCCCATATCATCATCCAAATATGCCCCAAAGAAAAGTGTAGTCAGGTTCCTGTGCCGTCCCTCGGAGAATAACAAGGATGCGTTCTCCCCACACCAAGTTGACTCACCAATGTTACATCTTTGGTTTTCTCATTCAGTTTGTATTTTATAAGATATGATTTTAAATGCTGCTCCTCTACAATATTTTTATTTTAACAGTGGACCAAATGACCATGAGTAATGTGAAAGGGGTTGCTTGTAGTTAAGAAGCCACAGATATGTTATCAGCTCTTTTTAGCGTTTTAGCATCTTGCAGCTCATTATTTTGTTTTCACAGCCCGAGCCTTTACTGTGTTTGTTCAGTCTCACCCCTCTCATCATCAACTTTTCCAGCTGCAGCAGGCAGCTGTTTTTAGAAAAGAAGCTCTGATAAACAGAGAAAGCTGCATGTCCAGCACTAAACAGCAGACATACAAACTTGCAACAAGACGGTGAACATAGTGGAGCATTCAGCAGTTAAAGAGATGGATATTTCCTTCAGAGCTAAGAGAGAGAGTGAATATTAGACTACAGATATGTTTTTCCATACCTGCTGTAGTGTGTAGCATTATTGCATAGAGCAGATTAATAATCAATCCTTAATTAATATCAAAATATGTATCCAACTTATAAGATGATAATACTTTATGTCAACGTTGTATTTACAGCTTGTTATGCTGCCCCCAAGTGGCCATAACAATCAATTAATGAGGTTTTAAAGGTTATATTGATAACAATTTTTATGTAGACAAATCATTAAAAAATAATAATACATCAACAGAGCTTTTAGAAAGGTGCCGAATAAAAGTATGGCTTTTCCTTAAAAAAAATCATTATGACTGTGAATTAATAATTTAAAAAATGTTGGCGGTTCCCAAATTAATGTTTTGTTTACATGTGTGGAAAATATCTGACGTTTGGTTCCCACTTCTAACAAGGCTTGTGAGCCAATAATATACAATGTTGGTATCACGTGGTGTCTCTGTGTCGTCTGCGATCGAGTTGTCAGTTAGTGTGAAAAACAAACAAACGGATAAATGGCTGAGTTTGACAGTGGCGTCTCCATCAGGCTGCAGAATATTTGAATATTTACCATGGCAACAATGTAGGCCTATAGCTACATGTTACGAAATGACTTTTTCTCTAGCATGAAAGATTCATTACTGGACATGACTGTCTGAGTCACTCCACTCAACCATAAAATATGCAGGTTGTGCAACGAACTGGTAACCATTTGTTGTGAAGGGAATGCAATGGAATGGTGGAGGGAGAATTTAGTTGCTTTTTAGTGGCTGAATGTTAACAATAGTACCTTTTAACATATGATTTCTGGTTATTGATGTTTACTCTGGCTGCCATTTGGAACAGACAATGTTCGGAAGAGGTTTATTGCAGGTTTAAAGCTTCAATTTTTTGGCATCATTGGGCAAAAATTCCATAATAATAATATAATAACAACCAGTTTCAGCATATTGTAATTCAAGTGTTCTGAGAGATAACTAGACTTCTGCACCTCCTCATGGCTGTTTTCAGGCTTTAAAAAATATTTTCATTTCAGAGAGAGAGCGTTCCTATTGGCTGTGCTCCGACTGGTGGGCGGTGCTTGGTATTTCCTGAACTTGATCTCAACATGGCAGCTGGGTCACAAACTTTCTTATTTTAAAGGCTAAACAGTACACTACAAGATGATCCTGAAAACATTTTAGGCGAGAAATAGGCATTCCTAGCTACTACATAACAACAGAATATTGATTCATATTTGATCAGCGCGCCTAGTTTGACCGTTTGATCGGTGTTGGCGAGTGATTGACAGCTGGCTCTCATAGACAGAAGCTGGACGGCAGACTCCAGATCAGCTCTGATCGGTTGTTTTCCTCCGGTCTGGGAAATCTTGCAGATTCCATTAGGAGCACCAGAGGACACAGAGGCACATGTTTTTTTTCAGATTACCTGTCTCATGCACTACTGTCAGGATATAGTGTCTGTTTAATAAAAATAACTTTTTTTTAGTTTATTGGCTCCAATTCTACCCTCTGCAGCTTTAAGAAAAAACAACTAACAATTTGTGCATACCCTTACAATATGAAACAAATATTCTACTAGTGGTACAGTAATGGGACTCTTTACTCTACTGTTCAGGAGATGCTGCAGACTGCACCTACACACAAACACACACACAGGTATGAGAGGACTGAAAGATTCCGGACTGCTCATTTGGTTTGGTAATGTCGGCTGCTGAGATAAGGCCTCCAGATTCCAGATGGGAACCAATCCAAATGGGAACACTCAAGTATGCGTTCGCATTTAAAGACCGTCCTTCAAATGTCACCACGCTGTGATGAAATGCTACCGTAAAAGTTTGAAAACACACACATCAACCGCTGCATTTAACAGCAGCAGCCACTGTAGGACGGGCATTTGAAAGCCACAGTGGGACTGATCCCAGACTCAGTCGCATACAATATGTAGGCCACAGTTTCCGTAGGCCCCCCTCCTTATACATGCATAATGTTCACCAGGAAAATGAATAATAAGGAGGAGTGTGCTGCTGCTGCTGCTGCTGTGCTGCCACACTCACTAGCAGGAAGCATTCAGTCATGATACACTTCCTGTCTCCTTAAAAACAGAGCAGGTCTGCCCCTCACTCTCACTGCAAAATGTGAAAAAATGCTCTAGAGGATTGACTGGGAATAACACCTTATCTGAATTGTGAAGGGGGAAAAAAACTGCAGAATCATTCTGACTCATTAACACGCCATTGTTCATCAGCTTTAATTGTATAGCACAGCAGTGCCAACAGCGTCAATTCTCAGTTTATTACCACACTAACAATAGAGGAGAGGATTCCCTGTTGAGCTGAATGACTCGTACATGTTGTCAGAGGAGGATTTTTAGAATAAGTGCTGTAAGAGTGTTGTAATGATATTTTAGGAATATTTAAAAATAAACGTGTTTGGTAAATTATTTATTTATTTATTATTGTCTCATAAGTATTTTGGCTGTTAGAATTGTTGGTGCTTTGTCAAGACATTAAATCAATTTCATGGGAAACGGCACCATCTAGTGGTAGTAAAGTGATACTACATACTTCAAAACACAACACACAATTCTCTGGCCCAATCTTCAAGGATAAAATCTTTTGTGTTTACGTGGAACACACTGCCATTCAAAATGCTGGACCATAGTACTGTAAACAGAAAGTATGTTTCATATACAGTATGTCTGAGATTGTGAACTATATTCCTACTGTACCTATACACAGTACTTACAGTGTTGGCTAGGGAGAAGTGGTAGTGTTGATGAGGTGCGGTATACAGTACGTTTGTTCTGTATGTTTAACACTTTGCACATCCGACTTTGTGTTTGTTTGGATGTATACAGTATTTTTGAAAAAAACGTGAACATGTTTTTGTTTATAATTGCGCATATATTTTATTATATTACGCAAAAATATATATTTTACAACATTACGTATTTTATTTTACAGGAGTAACATTGAACATGCAAAAGGCATAAGTCTCCTGATAACAAATGAATACTAGTGTTTTCCTTTCATAGTAGTGCTTTACATTGAGCACATCAGTGTTCGACTGGTTCTTAGAAAAGTCTATTCATATGATGGCGTGTCATTTGAACACAAAATACCATTTTAAGAAGACATTTCATTTTGCATATTTGTGGAGTTTTACCTTTTGCGTGTGTGTTTTTGGATTTGTGTGCAGAGTTCTGAGAGTATATGATTCAGAAAACGTTAAAACAATTTAGAAAAACTGTAAAAGTACAGAGTTTGGGCTTTCTGAACACAACATGAATGAATATTATAGGAGAGCTCATCACTTTCATCTGCTGTTCTTCTTTGAAAATATGCATATCAGCTAATTGATCCATTCAATTGCATGGAGCTGAATAAGATAAATCAATACCAAATGTTTCCAAAGCTTCCTTAACGTTGTTCTCCAGTGATCGACATCAAGCTGGACAAACCGCAGGAGCCCCAGACTACCGAAGGCGGCTGTTCCTGTTAATACTCAGCACCGTCCGGGAAAAAAACCCACATCATTTACGCCACATGCTTGTTATGTTGCTTCCTATTGGTTAACCTGCAGTTGACTTTGCACGTTGAGAATCTGGCCTCCTCACCTGACTATTGGTCATTGGTTGGAACTAGCAATATGTGAATTTGGTTCTAAAGTAGTGTAGCCTACTTTGTTATTAATGAAACTGCCAAAAAGTCTTACAACTTGCAAAAAAAAAAAAAAGATAGAAAAAGACAAAGATGTGATAAAAAGATCCCCAAGTTACATATGTGGATACGATTTTTTTAAGTAGAAAAGGAAGTTTCCCCAGTTTCTTTTTTGTATTTTTGTATATTCAGGGAAATCTCTCTCTGGAAGGATGTTTTTTTTAAAAGATGCAACAACTAAGCTCTGTGTTTGAGGGCTTGATAAGATCAGATGGCTTTAGACGTGTTTTTATGGATCCCACTCATGTTATAGGCAAAAATGGAGATCCTCCCCACATTATTAGCCAAATGTTAATCCCCCTTACCTAACCCTGAACATAGCCATTTTAGACTTTATACCTACACTTAATCATCTCAAGGCTTATTGCCTAAACAGAACCAGTTTTGATCTTAAAGGTTCTCTATACGATTTTCAGAGCATTAATATAGCTGCAAACAGTTATTTGCTATGTAAAGATATAGAGGATTAATGTCTACCTGAGCAGAGAAGGAAGTCACTCTCCCTCTGTGTGTGTTGTAATCCGAGCTTCTCCGTGCTTTGTTTACATAGCCGGGCTGGCTGTATGTGCATTTTAATGCATGTGAGTAGAGTTGAGTGATTTCCGGTTTTGCTGGTCCGGTTCGGTGTACGAACTTACACCGGTTTGATTCAATGCCAACCGGTTAAACAGGTATTTGTCATTATGACAAATTATGGAAAATTTTAAAGTAGCCAACATCGGCAACAGGTGCCGACGGCATCACGGCGCTAAATCCAGCTTGTATTGCATTAATAATAAGCAATATGACAATGTGATTAACATAATATTATGTTTATTTTTAAACAGACTAACGGAGCCAGCAGTCCCCATAAAACTGGTTAACACTGTTAGCTCTGTCAGCACTGTTGCCATTGTTTCCACTGTTAGCGCTGTTAGCTGCTAGCCGCCAGCTCAGCCGTCTCCATGTTGAGAGCCATGTGGAGGCAATAGACATGCTTTTGAATTCCGTGTACAGAGGCAAAGTCCCTACCCTTCTGGTGGACCCCATGGGACCTTATTTCGGATATTTTGGATGTACGGTAGTCAACGGAGAGAGACAAATATGTTTTGATCCTGTTTGAATTACGCCATGAATCACACATATGATGTTTGTCAATTTAAAACGTAATTTTGCAAGTCAAGAAAACCACAGTTTGTTGTGGGTTTGTCGTAGTATCATTTAGTTTTGTGTGAAACTGCTCAGTGAACTAAATCTCTCGTCTCGAACAATATACGTCACCAACACTAGCTAGCTAGCTAGCTTAGCTATGTTCCACGCACAAATTAAACGTTATCTTACCTGATGTATTTTATCCAGTGATTTTTATCAACCGGGAAGTGAAAGAAGGATCAGACCCGTTGCTGTTGCAAAATTATATTTTAAATTGACAAACATCATATGTGTGATTCATGGTGCAATTCAGACTGGATCAAAACAAAATTTGTCTCTTGCCGTTGACAACCGTTCATATTTTTCTGAAATAAGGTCCTATAGTGGTCCACCGGACTCTCTATAGAGAACCTTTAAGCCTAACCCCAGCCTTCCGTTTTGGCGAGCCAATCATGGCACTGCTGCCCATAACCCCTGTGGGATCCATAACTTTGCTTTGAGGTCGTTACAGGAAGTGAACAGTAACATCTTGAGTATCTAATGCATGCCTAGTTTTTGAGCATAGGTACTGTCTACCAGTGTACACAAGTTTGAATATGTAAATGGTACCATTACACCAGTGACATAATGCACTCTGATAATGACTGTCTTTCTGTTGATGAAAACTGTTGAACTTGATTTGTATACTTGACTTCAGAATATCTCTTCGTCGTGCGTGCGTGTAAATGTGTGCTTTCTGTATAGGCAACGTTAGAATGCAGTTATATAGAGGGCCACTGCCAAGTCGCGTCATTCTCGCCACATCATGGCACCATTTAGGTCACCATTTGTTTGCAGCGTGTCATAGATTCCCCCCCCCCCCCCACCCCCCACTCACAACAATATGACCGTTGCATCGTGTAATATTTTGGTAGTTGTGATTACGGTAGTCTGCACATATGCTGTAGGTGAGCAGTGGAGAATCAAAGGCCTTGCCTTGTGTCACAGAGGAACGTAAAGACAAAGTTCCCCGTGTGGTGATGTGTAGACTTTAATGTCGGTTCTGTAATCGAAAACAGACCGCTAACATTGTAAACCAGTTCCATTCCTGACAGAAGACTAATTTGCACATATAGACCTTTCAGGTTAATATGAAGTTCTGAGAAGCTTCATTGTAAATGTACAGTCACTTAACTCAAGACCCGTCTGATTGTCACGTGACGCATCCCCACTGAGATGAGGGTTTCTTTGCTGCTTGTGTTTAAACTGACTACTGACGTTATGCAATGTTGTTTAAATTTGGTCTTTTTTTCATTTTTAGAGCCAGGTATCATAACATACTGGTGGTGAGGTGGTGAAGTCAGCCAGTGTTGAGAACACTACTTTGATTTGACTCGTCTCTGAAGTGAAATCTTACTGCACTTTTTGAAGAACATGTTTTAGAATTAGAGTGACAATGTAAGTCTTAGAAACATGGTAAAAAAAAAAAAAATCTTTATCTCCAGAGCGCGTGGAGTACTGTGTAAATGTTTATGAATTGTTCACACACATGTCCAAAAAAGGGGAGCACTCTTGTGAAAACTAGTGAACCTTTCTAACCCACATATAATGAGCCAAATAATAATAATACTAAGAGACAGAGTTGGATCAAATACCACAGGAGTTATTGACTGGAACACACTCTCTCGTGGGTTTGGGAATGACAAAGACAGGTTGCGTTTCAAGTTATAATCTGGAACTGAAAGAAAAAAGTAATAATGTATCGACCCTCTGTGTTGCTGCCTATTTATTATCTCCCAACAGGAATGTACTGCTCTCATTACCGACCACACAGCCTTGTAAGGAGAGCACTTTTTGAGAAATGACTCGATGGGTATTTATTTTTAAATGAGAACAAGTGATTAATCAGTTGCTGTAGACTTTCCTCTGTATTTATTCCCCTTCCATATTAAAGTAGAGTCCCATTTAGAGGCCCATTTTAGCATTCCCTGGAAATGGACCAAGTAGTGCAACAAATGTCTTAACGTGTCGGGGGGTCTGCATTTGAGGATGGAGGCCTTCGTCATTCCCTGGGGGGGGGTGTATGTTCTGTCACAGCTCTGTGCAACGGACCTGATCAGTCCAGAGCTGACTCTCCATTCACACTGTACAGAGATCTAGCATGTCTCTCCAAATGATTAATAAAGATGTCTTATTACCAAAGTCGTGCACAATTCTTTCTTTCCCTGAAGTTTTCTTTATAGCTGTACACGTCTGGTACGGAGGACCACAAGTGCCACGGAAATAGTAATAAAGCATGTCATTAATTAATAACTAATTGTACAATAAAAATAGGCATTAATAAATTTGTTTATAAATTAACGTATTAATCTATGAATAAATAAACTAAATCGCAAAGTAATTTATTATTTGACATTTTAATGTCAAGTCAATTTTATTTGTATAGCCCAATATCACAACTCATGAATTTGTGTAATGGGCAATAAAAAGAGGAATTCTGAAAGCAATTTACAAATTAAATATTAATCAATAAATAGTGGACATTAAAAAAGGGATTTACAAAAACAATAAAATAGTCAATAAGCACATCATTTAAAATCACATGAATGAATTCATAAATAAATAATGGAATATAAAAATCTATTTGAAATACAATTTAAAAGAGAAATAAATAACTGGATTCTCAAATTGAATTAAGATTACAGGCTTTAATCAGGCATTTAAAAGGGCAACTTCTTTGCCCATTTCCATTTCCCTGCTGCTTTTCCTTTTCGTATCAGCTTTTTGATTTGATTAGTCAAATTAGCTTCTCCATTTAGCCTTTCCATGACGCTTTGCGCTGGTAAAACAAGGTAAAACAATGCAAATTAGCCATGGATGGTGTGGTTGAAGGAGTACTTGAGGTCATCTGTTAGGAATGTGGTGGTACAGTACACCAGACAGAAAAGGCTGGGATCCACTGGTGGAGTTACCAATACATGAAGCAATGATTGTGTCAGTGTTAAGTATCTGTACATGTTGTGGCATGCATGGTTTCTAGTGTGATACAACAACATATCCCCAGTTTCCATCAGTGACAAGAGGTCATTCCTGTTATTGGAATTACATACTGTATAAACCCCTATCCTGTTAGTAGACATGATGACGCATTTTGTGGTGGAGCGTAGGTGGAGGCGGAATAATTCTCTGAACACGTTCGCTAACGCTGGCCAGCAAGTTTTGTTGGCTTGTTTTTTTAACAATGGCTGAAGAAAATATAAGTTTTTCTGAATATGTACAGTCACTCTCAGGGACCGCGAGTGTTAGTGTTAGAAAGAGTTTTACATTATCGATGAAGTGTTTCAGAGATGGAGAGAAAATGTTGCTGATAATTTAGTTTAGCTACAACTAACCACAGTCAAATGCTCACGGCTGCGGTTACAGTTAGCAGAAAGCTAGTCTGTTAGCAACATTTTCTCCCCATCTCTATAATACTTTAGTCTGTTTGCAACATTATCTCTCCATCTCTCTTTAATAGTTTAGCCTGTTAGCAACATTTTCTCTCTTTCTCTCTAATAGTTTAGCCTATTTAACACCATTATCTCTCCATCTCTCTAATAATTTAGCCTATTAGGAACATTTTCTCTCCATTTCTCGAATAGTTTAGCCTATTAGCAACATTTTCTCTCTATCTCTCTTTAATAGTTTAGTCTATTAGCAACATTTTCTCTCTATCTCTCTTTAATAGTTTAGTTTATTAGCAACATTATCTCTCCGTCTCTCCGATTCGATTCTGGCACCCAACCACACAGCAAGATGATTTTCGATGTGTAACTTTAGCCCACTGCTCTGAGGTGATTCGTGTTTTTCATCCGGTCTTTCCTTTGTTTTGCCTCCAGCTGACACCGTGATGAAATCACTCTATTTCCCCATTCACAACATCTCTTACTAAAAGGCAGGAAAAGGGTGTTCAATATAGGCTCTATATACCTACACAAATATACTATGAACTGTGCTTATTGTACTGTACTGTGCTTTGACCTGTTAAAATCTATTATTGCTTGGTATTTGTTCCTCAGGGCTGGATTAACCTGTATGGCGGCCCCGGGGGCGAAAACAAGCTGTTGGCCCCAATTTGAGAAAAGGTACTTAGTCTAACTTTAAGGCCCTTATCAACAAATGGTGCTTTAGTGGTGAATATTATCATAACACATTTGCAATGAATCCAAAATAACTGTCACAAAGTGAACCTGCTAACTTTCCAAAGTTACTAATCCAGTTTTATTGGCACTATATTAAAGTTCTGTCCTAGTTCAGTGCCAGATTGTGTCTGTATTACAAACACACATTATGGCACTGAGGGTATTTGGGTTTATTCCACTCAAAATACATTCAGTGGAACACACATACTCCAAAAGGAATGTACTATTGCTCTGTGGAATGGGCAGTACTGTACTGTGGAAACGGTCTTGCATCATGTTTGTTGCAAAGATCCCCCACTCAAATTCCTCCCATAAAATATGTTTATATGTTGTGACACCTGGTCTAATAACTGCCTCATGAGTCAGTCTGACAACACCAACTTAACTAAATACATTTACTCAAGCACTGTACTGAAGTACTATTTTGAGGTACTAAGTACTTTATGTGAGTATTTATTTTTTTATGCTGCGCTACATTTCAGAGGGAAACTGCACTTTTAGTCCCGCAGCTGAAGGTACTTTGCAGATTCATATTTTATACACAAGACACATGACAGTTACTGCATAAGAGTAGAGTACTTTTACTTTGAATACATTTTTCTGATAATACTTTTTTACTTGTGAGCTTTTGAATACAGGACTCTTATTTGTAATTGAGTATTTTTATATAGCAGTATTGCTACTTTTTACTTCAGTAAATGATAGAGTACTTCTTCCACCACTACCTGGGAGTTGTTTCCTGTTCTGTCTCACCCTAAATCCCAGTGATCAACATTACCAGGACCGCACTGGGAGCCAGTTAAATGCATTGCGAAACTGAAACTGGTGCTGCGCCACTTTCACAATCCTGTGTTGTTTGTTGCTGACTGCAGCTGTGACAGCCAACACAGCTGATGCCAGTTCATTTACAACTTGGATGCACCGCAGCGTTTGGCTTTATGGAGGAGATGATGTCAGTCACTGTGATAATACTTAACCATGGGAACACATTAATGGTACTGAGAGGAAAAATAACACAACCCCATGTGTGTTTTACAGGCGTACAGTTGAGACAACCTGTTACGACTAGATGGCTACCAAACCAGTGTGACGACTAACGGATATTCTTGCGTCTCCAAACAGGCAAATAACAATGAGCTTAATATGACTGAGACGCCATACACTAATACTTAACAGTGACCTTGGACTGAGATTTAATTCTCTTTTCATCTCCGAGTGGAACGTGCTGTATATTTTTTAACTGCACATAAGGTGACACAAAAGAATAAAGTCCATTTCCATGACAGTCCAGTATTCTAACATCTTCCAACGTGGAATACTCGCCAGATGCTCATTGAATGGAGTTTTTAATCCACTTTCATGGCTGGATGAGTCTTTTGTGACATGCCTTTGTTGTGTATCGAGCCCACAAAAGTAATATTGACATTATGCTATTCAGAAAATCTCCTACTGGCTTCACTTTTTTTCCCCAGTCACTTAAATACTTAATGTGTCATAAATGATGTACGCGGTAAAGAAGAGAATTGTCATGTCTTTGCTTTGAGCTAATGGTTCTTTCATCTCCCAAAGACACATCAGCATTAATTAGTAAATAAACGACAGAGAAGTTCTTTCAAAAATAGTTTTATTAAATTCTTTGTCAACTAGCTATCATAAATTAAAAAAAAAAAAAAAAAAATATTCAATGTTCAGCAGTGGCTATGCTAAAGGGAGCGTCCTCAGGAGACCATCTGTTACATGGGGGTCTCGGGGTGCGAGTCCCACTGGGACAGCTGAACCAAATCCCACAGCACCAGCTGGGAGAATTAAGCCTAGAATAAATAATGGGGAGACAGACAGGGGCACCTTTGGCTGAGGACAAAACAATGTCTTGACAGGAACACAAATGGATTCTTGGTCCTAACGGCTTCAACTTTCCCTCAAAAGGTTGAGTCTTCTAGTGGCGTCTACCATCCGCAAATAATATCCTGAGGGGAACTGTCACATCATCGTTGATCCGGCTCTTTTTTAAATAGTCTCTTCAGTTGGAAGCCTGCGCCAGGATTTCATTTCCCTTAAAAAAAAAGCAAACAAAAAAATATTAGTTTTCAATAAATTTCTCAATTTCTCCATGTTGTTATAGCAATTTACCACAAAGTCAGGACTTACACGTTACTGCTGGGCACAATCCTCTCTTGGTGTTGTTTTGTCAAACTGAACTTTCTGAAGATCGCAGGCAGTTTGAGCTTTGTCCTGGCAGACCTGGAGGAAGCACTGAAAAGGAAAAGTTCTGGCGTTAGACAGGATTTTACTCCCAAGACAACATGTGGCGCTTCAGAGCTGAGGTGCTAATGACAAACGTGCTGATTGACACTGACGTGTGAATGGATAGGTATGGCTGGAATGTACTGGATTCAGGTTCCAATTCTTTGAATTTGGTTTTAAAGAGTCACTATTCTCCATTTCTTTTTTATTATTTCTTTTTCAACATTTTTACTCCTACTCCTTTACACTTTAGAAAAAACTCTGAATATTGAAGCTAAAATCAAGGGAAACAACAAGAGGTCAAAGGTCACATAGTTGTCAGTAGTTGTAAATAGTGTTTAAAATGACAATAATAAAGTACCTACAATTACAGCAAACCAGCATGAGTTTCTACTTGTGTTAATATCCATGTGTGTGTATGTTTAAACCCACCATTCTGCTTGTAAAGAAGGTTGTTGCTTAGTCTCCATCCCCTCCTCCTCAGCTACTCGTTTCAGTCCATCTTCCTCCTCCTCCTCCTCCTCCTCTTCGGCATCCGCGTCCACGTCCTCTGGTATCTGGTCCCACAGCCTGCTGTTGACCCACAGAGCTTCCTGCAAACTGAGGCCACGTCCTATGCAGGTCACCCGACGACACAAAGGGCAGCCCACGGTGAGCAGCCCGTTGCTGGCCTGCGACATAGTGTCCAGGCACGGCTCGCAGAAGGTGTGTCTGCAGTGGAGCACCCGGGGGATCCTGTCCATCCTCGAGTAGGGCGAGAGGCAGACACTGCACTCACCGTCCTCGCACAGAACCATGGTCTGAGGAGCTGAGCTGGTGGACCACAGGTTGTTGACAAGCTGACTGACAAGTGGATGATCTGGATCCCAATGAAAACCAGTCCACTATCTAGCAACTAACACTGGTGACAAGGGCTTGTTGGAGGAGATGGTTGCTGCAGGTCCCACGTTCCCAATTTGCTTCTTTCTGTCAAATAAAAATGTGTTTTTTCAAATGGTTATTGGATGTGCTTCTTGATAAAAAAATTATAAACCTTTTCACAGCAGCAATATTTGAAGATTAGATTTTTAGCAAAACTGAATTGAAAATATATCTTACTTAATTTAATATCAACAGATATCTCTCTGATTCATTTAATTTAATTTAATTTAATTTAATATAATTGACGTCTTTTATGAGAGGTATCTGTGGAAATTAAATTAAGTACGATATATTTAATTAAGTAAATTAATTAAATATATCTTACTTAATTTAATTTCAACAGATATTTCTCTGATAAGACTTCAATTATATTGTTATGTAGGCCTAGAGGATAACAGTCAGATGTATATTTTGAGTATAGTAAAGAGCTGACAATAAAGAAAAATTGGAGTTTAATAACACTGAAATTGATAACAAAAAACAGTATCCACTACTAAACATTATACTTGAAGAGGAAAAAAAGTTATAATTATAAAAATGTATGTCTGCAAAGTCTACTTACAGTGTCCGTGAAGCTGCTGTAATAATGTTATTCCCAGATCAGACTCAGTGCTCCAGCCTATTAGAGAGTATTGTCCCTGTGTGAGTGGACAGTGCAGCCACACTGCAGTGAATGGAGAGCCGGCTCGTCTGCCGCCTGTTAAGAGTGTCTGCTGTGTTTGTGGGGGCGGTAAAGAAACGTCTCTCTCTCTCTCTTCTCACGGCCCAAACCATCAGGACACAACAGCTGTGGAAGCAGAGCGGTGGAGGCGCTCTTTGTTCACTGGATGACGATGAGGAGGGCAGGTGGAGGAACGGGTGCAGGAAGTTGAGGGAGGCGGCTTGGGAGGGAGGGAGGGAGGGTGGTATACAGGCAGACATACAGTAATGAAGAACCTAGTTAGCTACTCCCCTGTTCAAAACGTAAGCCACGGCATTATAATATTGTATGAATAGATAAACAAACATATAATTCTCCAAAAAAGAGTGGGCTCGTCCGGGATTTGAACCCGGGACCTCTCGCACCCAAAGCGAGAATCATACCCCTAGACCAACGAGCCACATGCATAGAGGGCCGTTGGTCAATCTTTATATCCAACTGGCTAGTTGTTGGTTTTATGTTGTTATTTATGATATATGACTTCATTCTGAGTATTTCCTCTATTCTACTCCATCCTAAACTAAAAACTCATAACACCGTTGTGAAGAGATCCATGGTTGAACAGCTAACGTTAGGTTACTTTATAAGGTTACTTGCTAGCTAAGGAGGGTAACTTAAATGCTTTTAAAACAACGAAATTCAATCTCTTGATTCAGTCACACTGCTACCAACATGGTTGTGTGAAAACAACCCACCGCAACTGTGATTAGTTAGGAGGGCAGAAGGATGTTTTAAAATACCGCGAACGCTAATAGTGAACGTATCGCAGCTTCGCTTTAGCTCACACAGCTAACACTAGCTCACACTGTCACTAGCTACAGCGGTCTCTGCCAGTCTTCAAAAGGCTGGGCTCGTCCGGGATTTGAACCCGGGACCTCTCGCACCCGAAGCGAGAATCATACCCCTAGACCAACGAGCCACGTGTCCACGATGGGCGACAGCACACTATTTATTCCATTAAGTTCGGCAGGATCACAAGGATAAAACGATTTATAATTAAATTGTTTTGCTTGCGTGTACCGATGATTATGTGGATTACATATAGTTTCCCTAATTATTGTAGTCCCAGTACCACTTTGACTACAGATTATGAAAATATGATTAATAACAGTGTGCAAAATGTAAAAAGGCTGTACTGCAGCATTTATTACTCTAAAAGCTACACATTTGGATTAATATCCTAATGTGGTTGTATTACAACAGGTGCGCGTTACTAGATGTATTTTAGCCTTTACCTGGATGCAGAGACAGATTATAGGGTTTACAGCATGCTGACGTCACAGATTGGAGGCGGGGCTACCACCTTACATCAGGACATACTAGTACCTGTATGTGTAGCTGTATGTGTAGCTGTATGTTGAGTGTAACGTAGTTCAGTTAACGATGTAAACACAAGCAGATAGACGCACTGAAACTAGCTAACAGTAGCTAATAACATTTGCTAACCATATTAGCGCCTTCAAGTCCGTCAACTCAAAGATGGAAGGAAGAAATACAGGAAATCTCAGAAATAGAGAATATAATTTATAGTCAGAAATGAAGAGACAGAATATAAGAGGCATATAAGACATAACTTAATGTAGGAAATTACCCAGATCAAATAGAGTTAGAAATGAAGAGTCAAAGTAGAAAAGACGCTGGTTTAAGTGGATGAAATATGTGGCCAGATTTTAAATTATGAAATTACTGACACTCAGATTAATAGAATGATTTTTAAATAAATGGGCTGAGGCAGATTTTAGGCAAACAAACATAACCGACAGACATACACTATACACTATATACACATCTTGGAGGTCTCACTCTTCTGTTATGTATGTACCACTTGGTGTACAAAATACAAGAAATATATAAACTGGGGAAAAAAAGTTTGGAAACTTGTGTTTGGTGGATTATTTCTCTGTTGTTGCAATGCTATTTGGCATTGTAATTTACATCATTGGAAAGCCTGTTTATTTACCTTCACAATGATGTCCAACTTGTAAGGATCATGCATTTGTGGGATGAGCAGCACAGCTGATTATGTGGGTAGCGCCCAAGAAAAATTTGCCAAAATGCTCCGTCAATGGTAAACAGTGTATTCTCCTGTTGGTATTGACTCTTGTTTTGAGTTGTTTGGTGGATTGGATGATTGAACTCTCTATCAGTAACAAGGAACAAACAAGAAATATTGGCTATTTTACACTTTATTCATTTAATACACCGTCAGGAGCTTCAGTAGAGGTGGAAGAACCATACGCAGTCACAACAGCCTGGCACCTCCTCCTCATGCTGGTCACCAACCTGGTCACACGTTGCTGTGGGATGGCGTTCCATTCCTCAACCAGGATTCGTTGCAGGCCAACCAGCGTGGTTGTGTTGGTCACTCTAACACGTACAGCACGCCCAAGCTGATCCCACAAGTGTTGAATTGGGTTGAGGTCTGGACTCTTGGCAGGCCGTTCCATTCTCTCTACTCCCACATTGTGGAGGTAGTCTGTGATAACCCTGGCTCTGTGGGGGCAAGCGTTGTCATCTTGGAGGATGAAGTTAAGTCCCAGATTGTGGAGATATGGGATCGCCACTGGCTGCAGAATCTCATCCCGATATCTCACTGCATTGAGACAAGCCTTGTTTTGCCAGTGAGGGAGATGCCTCCCCCACACCATGACACTGCCCCCACCAAAAGCTGTTCTCCGCGTCATCTCCATACTTTGACCCTGCCATCCAACTTTCGCAGACAGAACCTGGACTCATCACTGAACATGACATTCCCCCACATGTTCAGGTTCCATTGTCTGTGTTGTCGACACCGGCGCAAACGGGCCAGACGGTGAAGGGCAGTCATTGCAGGCTTCCTGGTAGCCTTATGAGAATACACTGTTTACCATTGGCAGAGCATTTTGGCAAATTTTTACCCACATAATCAGCTGTGCTGCTCATCCCACAAATGCATGATCCTTACAAGTGGGACATCATTGTGAAGGTAAATAAACAGGCTTTCCAACGAGGTAAAATACAATGCCAATTAGCATTGTAGCAACAGAGAAATAATCCACCAAACATAGATTTCCAAACTTTTTTTCCCAGTTTATAATATATATATATACTGCACATATTGTGGATGTATAATTGATGAGTAATTTACAATAAAAGTTTGTTTTCTTTTAAAAAGAGAGAGAGAAATCCCCTTCTTCAGGCAATAGGGAGCGACAAAACATCACTGTGAGGTCTGTTGGGAAAAACAGCAAGCCAGATATGCTGTGATACTATTAAGTGAATAAACTGTAGTTCCCTGTCCAGTCCAGTCCAGTAGATGGCGGTAATGCGCCTCTAAACTGGTTTGTCAGCCACCAATAGACACCAACGAAGAAGAAGCATTCAGCATGAAAAGAAGTAGAGCAGCTTTTAGATCAGATGTCTTGTGACCTGCTGATGAGGAAGCAGACAGCTCTACTGGGTAAGTTTCATCAAGTTTACCTCCTCTGATTAAGTAAACGTTTGGTTCGGTTTGAAGCATGAAGCTGAAGTTAGTCGGTTAGTCGATGACTTGCTGTGAAGTGGAAACTCTCAGGTGTTTTCTTCCTCTCAGCAGAATGATGATGTGTTGATGTGGTGACCAGCTGTTCAAACGATGCTTCACATCTGGACAGTGATTTTACCATCAGAGCTTTAGTTCAATTATTCTAAAGACAAACCTCGTACTGGGCTTCAGCTGTAGGCTCATACACGAGGAGCTGTGAGCAGTGATGTCCGTCTTTATATACACACATATATACATATATACTGTATATACACAGGGCAGCTGTACTTTACTACTAGAGCTAGTTTCACCTGGCTCGATCTTTACAGAGAGGAGTTTAGAATGAATTCTGATGTAAAAGTGACACATAACCGGCAGAGTAACGTGACATACTGTATACATGAGCGAAATGGTCGAGTGGAGTAATGCTCTTAAGATTAACACAAAGAAAACGGAAGAGATTGTATTTGGTTCACCATCTGACTCTCATAAAGTTCCTATTGTTATTCATAACGAAAAAAATCCAGCAGGTATTTTTATATAAATATTTGGGAGTAATGATAGACCATCTGTTATCTTGGAAAGACCACATTGAATTTGTCTGTAAAAAGACAAAACAAAGAATTTACTTCCTCCTTCCGCCTCAGGTCTTTTGGGGCAAGTAAACAAATTCTTCTTTTGTTTTTTTACTTCTGTTATTATGAGTTGTTCTACAGGATTGTTATACTACATGGTACAATAGTTTGTCAACTACTTTAAAGTCAAAACTGCTTCACCAAATGAAAATCTGCTCAGAGATTGTAGGTCAACCTCTTGAGAAATTCTCTGAATCAGCCTATCATAATAATATATTAAGGCTGGCTAACAACATTGTCTCTGACCCCAACCAAGTTTTGAATAGTCAATATGAATTGTTGCCATCAAATCGGAGATACAGGGTTCCACGATTTAATAAAGTTAGACTGAAGCACTCTGTTGTACACCAGTCAATCCTAAAACTAAATATGGAGCCTAATCCCAGATCAAATGTACGTTAAGGGCCCCGGATATCGTCTTCTGTGATTGTAATGTTTAAATGTATGTTTCCTTGTTTCTTGTCTTTGTCCTTTCTGTGATGTTGCAAATGGAGCTGCTGTGATGCAAAACAAATATCAGACCTGTCTGACAATAAAGTATTATCGTATTAGGTAGAGTAACGTTACATACTGTACATTAAACCCATGTAAAGATGTGTATAAGCCAGAAGGAGCCAGTGGTGGTTCAGCCCAGTCCCTACTGTGATGGAATTTTCGACCAATTCCTCTCTCCTTGTTCGGGAGGTCAGAGTGTCTCTCAGAGTGTCCCTCTGTTGACATTATTGGATTGGATTCCTGTCTAGAGGAGCCACCGTTATCTGTACAGCTGTGTCTGCAGTAGGAACCATAGAGTCAGTCGCTGGGGCAACCAGGGTCAAAGATGCCAAAGTCAAAACATGATAAGGGTAAAACACTGAGCACCAGGGAGAAAGGGCAGAGTTGTGAGGCCTTCACAGAGAGAACACATCGATGCTGGAGACCTAACAATTCTCCTTCATCAAGCTTCAATAAACTTAATGTTGTAAGACATCAACAGCTCCGGGGTCTCGTCCTTCCTGTTGACTGAGTTAACCTGAGTATCAGAAATTCCACAACACCTACAGTGTGAATATCCTGACGTGGTGATGTGTTGAAATGACTGGATCCTCTGTGTCCCCTCGTGTCCTTCAGGTTGGCAGCGTCCATCATAGTAGTCAGAGATGGCTGGTCTGGGGTCGGTGAAGAGATGGCTCCCTGCTCAGCTGCTGCTCCTGTTGGCGCTGACCAACATCTCTGGTGACTGACTAACTCTCATAACTTTATTTATTTCAGTGCGTTGACACGGCGAGGCGCTGACGCAGAAACTGGCTGTTTTTTTTTTGACATGGAAGCTGCTGTTTTTTCACCCAGTAAATGGGGATTAAGATGAACATGTTCAGTCACCCTTGAAGCATGTCGTAACCTCATGATGACTATGATAATGATGCCAATTCATATGCCAAACTATGTGTTGTTGTTTTCTGCGAGCATATTGGATTGATTGTCATATATTATTGTTATTCTGTCTGTCCTCCAGAGTCTAGAGTGAATTTCTTTGCTCCAGATATTGTCACGCTTCAGGAAAACTCTGAAGCCAACATCACCATTACTTCCAGGTAACCACACAAACACATCAATATGCAAATATGTAGCTTTGACTTCTTTCAGTCTCACACTAGCTGACACCAGTGTAGGTAGGACATGAGAGACGGCAGTCACTGTTTGATTGGCTGTGTCTGTCTGTTCTTTTTAAAGGTGAATTACCACCAAGTCTTTTACTGTAAATTCAGGAGCAGTACATGTTGTATTGGTTAGGGGTCCGTTGAGACATGTTAAGTTATTGTTTGCCCCAGCCATTTGAGGATGTTTTTTTTTTCCTTTAGAGTTGTTCAAAGTGGATTTAGAGGGGATATATTATGATAACCAAACCTTTTCAGTGCTTGTGTACATACCTTTAAATATCTGGAGTCGGGGAATGAAATAAGCACCTGCCACCTGCAAAATGCAGGGGAAATTGTGGCTGTGGCAGGTAAACATTTCAGGTCACCTGCCACCATGGCAGATAGGTTTTCCTTATATTAAGAAATATTATGTTTTTTAAAGCAATTCCTAAGTTAAAAATTGTCAGGGATTAAACCTGCAGTAGGCAGAATGTTTTTGGCATCATAGGGCAAAAATCCCATAATAACCTTTCAGCATATTGTAATTCAAGTGTTCTGAGAGAAAACTAGACTTCTGCACCTCCTCATGGCTCTGTTTACAGGCTTTAAACATCTAAAAAATCTAGAGACTTTGACCTCAGACTGGGCTTTTTGAGGAGAGAGTCTTAAAGAGACAGGCACTAAAACGGAGCGTTTCAGACAGAGGGTGAATACAGGTATATTCAGACAGACAGGATGAGAAAAATAATGTGTTTTTTGAACATTAAAGCATGTAAACATGTTCTAGTAGAAACCCAAATTACAAGTATGAACCTGAAAATGAGCATGATATGTCCCCTTTAAACAATCCATGACTGCACCTCACATTCATCAACAAGTCAACAGTCTAAACTCAGTGGACTCACTTCTGATTTCTGCTCTAGTTTGCAGATTTTTGATGTTACTCTTTAAAAGCCATAGCTTCAACCTAAACTACTATAGGCTGTGGTTGTGGTCTGTTAATGAATAAATGAGCTGCACACTGTAGTTCTCCCGTGGTAGCTTAAACTGGACAACATGTCCAAACAGCTGTGTTCTTCACTTCTTTTAAACCAATGAAATTGTGTGTTTGTGTAACAGCTTGTACAACACTCCCACACTACACAATACTACAGTGCTGACTGCACAGCAGTGCTGAAGCTGCTGATCTAGGTGTGAATGCGAAGCAGTTAAAAATCTTGAAAAGCAAATATTGTCAGCAAGCTAAATTGAAAGAAGTAAATCCAGATTCCGGTACTGTAGCTCATGTGTAGTTTATAAAAGCAGCTGTCAGGATCAGTGTTGTTCTGACTCGACCTTTGTGTCTGTCTTTCTCTAGTTCCCCTCTCAACCAGTCCGCCTTGATTCAGTTAAATGTAACCTTCAGCTCCAAGTCCAACTCCTCATCTGTCCTCACAGTGCCTGAGCAGGTAACACATGACACCTCATAAAACCAGTTATGCTGCATGTTGCTGGTGACCACATGCTTCTCCATCTCACTGTCTAAATAGGGAGAAGGAAACTGTGTTCTGTTTTACTTGTAGCCACACCCAGCTGTTATTTTGGGTTTACATGCTTCCAAACTGCGAACGTCCAGGGTTCCTACGCAGTATGGAGTTTGATTTTAGTCATTTCCAGGTCTGGATAAGTGTGGAAAAAAGAAAAGAGATTATGGAAAAACATTTCAGACTATTGCTCCTGTTCTGTTTTCTAAAATATACAATTCAGAATTTCTCAAAATAAATTGATCATACGAGCAGCAGAGTGTTTTTCATGGTGTTTGGAGCAGCCAGCCAGCGCAGCCTAAATGTTGACCACAGTGTGAGAGAGAGAGCGTGGGCCAGAGCGAACTTGATGTTGTCGTAGGCGAATGGCGTGCAACTGAACGCACGCTCCTACGCAGAGCTGCCTCTACGCCTGTACGGCACAGCCTGCAACACAGCTCTGTCCCTAGTGCAAGATGTTTGACGGTATAGCGTCGTCCAGCTTTCTGCATAGGACTGTGGACTGAGCGGCCACAGTCGGTAAATGCAAGATTTCTGAGGGCTAGTTTGACGATCCCAAATATAAAGCCTGGTTGGCTTAAGATTCCAAATGGGAAAAGAAAGCTGGATGCAAACTTTGTGTAAAATCAAATTCGACATCTCCAACATGGGGGAGGCGGCGATTGTAAACCATATGCAAGGGCAAAAGTACTGTAGTCTTGTTACAGCATCCTCGGCACCTTGAATCACAAAGTAAATATGGTCTGAAAAATCTACCCAGAAGTCGGGAAAAGTATGGAATTTTGAAATGGAAAATGTGTAGGAACCCTGAACTTTGCACCAAAGATGGTAAAAGAGATGGAATAGAGAAGAGGATGAATTGTAATTTGGTCAATTTGAAACAAGCCGTTTGTCCATTTGTGATGTCACAAATATACAATATTTAGACCATTACACGGTTTTAAACGTAAACATACTAAATGTGTCCCAGTTTATTTCCTGTTGCAGTGTATGTAAATAACATCAGCTGACAGGACGTAAACATGGACCCAAACTGTTGCCCAGCAACGCAATTCCGTTGCAATTCCATTGAAATGCACTAAAACGGAGCGTTTCAGACAGAGGGTGAATACAGGTATATTTAGACAGACAGTATGAGGAAAATAATGTGTTTTTTTTAACATTACAGCATGTAAACATGTTCTAGTAGAAACACAAAATACAAGTATGAACCTGAAAATGAGCATAATATGGGATCTTTTAAGATGCCTCAAAAAGAAAGAAAGCGAGCTCACCTCTGTGAACTGGAACCTGTGAGATTCCTAACAGTCAACATTGTGTATCCTGAAGTGCAAAATGAATCGCGCGGATCAGCCGAAGCAAACAGCAGCAGACGAGGATCACATTTCTTAACTCGGGACTGTCTACCAATAAGCTGTCGACTAAAACGCTTGTTGTTTTTGGTTAGGTGTTGCTGCCAGCGGAGGCGACCTCAGTCAGCTTCAATGCGACCGCCCATCATGTCGGTCAGGTGACCACATACCTGTTTAGCAACAACACAGACCTCAACAGGTTGGTATCTGCACAGCAGCAGCAGCAGCATGCAGTGACAGCAGAATGACTGGATGAATTCCTCCATCAGTTTTTCCCAATGTGTGGTCAGTCGATTTAGATCGACTGACCACACATTGGGAATATAAACGGTTACTTTCTTCTGACTGCCTTATTGAATTTATGTGAAATTGCCAATCACATACACACGTGTATTACCAATACGGATTGTAAACCGTACGCTGACAGGCCTGTGGAGTATTATGGTACATCGCCACTGTCCAGCTTCTTTGTGTCTGTAAGCCTGACTCTCTCTCTCTCTCTCTCTCTCTCTCTCTCTCTCTCTCTCTCATCTAGTTCGTACGTCAGGATCCACTTTACGGTCATCCATAGCAACGTCCTGTCAGTGATCAGTCAGGTGATTGGCTGGATTTACTTTCTGGCCTGGTCAGTGTCCTTCTATCCACAAGCCTGGGAGAACTGTAGGAGGAAAAGGTACTTTCTCTTCATTCTTCGAAGTTTTCTGGGATATTTTCCATGTGCAGTTTTGCTCAAGTGAACTAAAATGGATGATGTTTCTATACCGTCAGATCTTCTCGACACACACCGATATACTGTACAAACCACTCAAATATACTCTTACTTTAGTAACTCATTACAAGAGATAGTTTCTGATCACTGCACCTGCTTCTGACTTTGCCTCTCTGGAACACAGCATATATATATATATATATATAAAGATAAAATAAATACATTTAGATTATTATTAATAAAATAATATTATTAATTATTATATTATTATCATTATTATTATAGATACAATTATTATTAATTCAGTTGTTACCCTTACAATAAATTAAATGCCATCTAGCGTAACTTCTTCTGAGTCAATAAACAGCAGGTTAGCTGAACATATTAAAAACGTAATATTTGTCTGCTGGCACATATACAATTCAAAATATGTGAATAATCATTATTTACTTCATCTAACCAAACAAACTACTATGTGTATTTTTCCTGTCAGTAGTCGTCCGTACACAGTGAAATGTGCTTTAATCCTACACTCAGCGGCTTGCATTGTATCTACTACTACTAAACTACTGGTACCATACACGCAGTCATTACAAACGTGAGAGTATTAACCATGTTAATGTTAACATAATGATTTATTTGTGTCTGAAAGGAATGGAGGGTTGTGAGATGGAGGATGACCTGCAGCAGCACAGATCCACTCAATAAAGTGACTCAGACAAATAATACCAACATGTTTGTTTTCAGCGTTGTAGGTCTCAACTTTGACTTCCTGGCCCTCAACCTGACTGGCTTCATCGCTTACAGTGTCTTCAATATAGGACTGTTCTGGGTGCCTTATATAAAGGTAACTTCATCCTCCACTGTTTGTACACATGAAGCTCAGTCTACTGATATTGTGATTTTGGAATTGTTTTGAACCAGGATAATCGCAACATGAAATTTTCATATCATCCCATGTATGGGATGATATGAAAACAGAACAGAAAAGGTTTGAGAGCAAAACTATCGACACTGAAATCAAAAAAATGTTTTATTGGAGGTAAAATAAATGTGTGATTAATAATGTATTAATTATTACTTCTGTTTGCGAATGTAAAAGCTTTTTTTTCCAAAGCTAAAAGCTTTTTTGAGAAGCTAAAAGCTATCTAACAAAAGTGTTTGATTCACAATAATACATTATTAATCACACGTTTATTTGACTAGCAATAAAACATTATTTAATTGCAGTGTAGAAAGTTTTGCTGTCAAACCTTTTCTGTTTGATTGCATAATAAAGAAACTAAAGTGACTCCATCCCCATGCCTCTAGAGTCACATTCATGTTTTCCTAATCAGACACAGTTTCATATTTTTGTCTGATACATTTTGCTCCCAGGTTTGAGGTTTTGAATCTCAGGCCAGTTCACAGTGAAGCACATTAACAACACAGTGTCATTTCTTGTTCATGTATTCATATTGGCATGGAGAGTTTCAACCACTCCTAACAGGCTGAACTGTGGCTTCAGGAGGTTTTGAATGAAGCCTGTATGTTATATAATGTCTACTGTGTGTCTGTCCTGCAGGAGGAGTTTCTGATGAAGAACCCAAATGGTCTTAACCCCGTCAGCGCTAATGATGTCTTCTTCAGTCTCCATGCTGTCCTGCTCTGTTTGGTCTACATCAGCCAGGCTGCTGTGTATGAGGTGTGTGTCTGTAATGTAGAGAAGCTTGTGATGGAGTGGATGTTAAAAATGCTGAACTTCCCATGTACAGGGGCCAGGTATAGTACAAGGAATTCAAATTTTTAGATGCATCTTTGGAATTACTTTAAAGTTACTGTGAGGAACCTTTAACTGGTTATGAAACAGACTCAATGTAATCCTGATGCCTGTATATGACCTGTACCTAGTAAACCAGACCATCAGCAAGAAGATTGGCTGTTTCTATAGTTATTATGAACAACAGACCCTGCTGCAGTAAAATGAGAGGTTTTCTAAAGGGACTCTGGTGCTCTACCGCTTTTTATCCACAGGGACCGCCAAAACCAACACAGAATGAAAGTTCCTCATAGTAGATTTAAGTATTTGATTCCATCATAATGTGTGTAAGTGCAGTTTGTCTGACAGGATATCCTTGACTCTGTATCAATGTGTTGTCCTCTGTGTCCTCTCTCTTCCAGAGGGGGGGTCAAAAGGTCTCCTGTACGGCCTGGTTGTTGTTGGCGATCGGCTGGACATTTGCCTTGGTCAGCTTGTTTCTTGCTGTAGCCAAACAGATCTCCTGGTTGGATTACCTCTACTATTTCTCCTACATTAAACTGGCGGTCACTCTGATCAAATATGTGCCACAGGTAAGCTATGCACATGCACACTGAGGGGCCAAAAAAATGGAAACACCCGGACATTGCAATACAGTAGCCATGCAGTAAATCCTAGCTTTGTTAAAATGTTTACATCAGTTATAGGTTTTGAGACTCTACTTATGTTCTTATTCTTCAAAACATATTAAAAACAATATAACACAGTCCAATACAGCAATAGTATGAACTACAACCTCAATCCAGAGCACATTTGACTCCCCTTTCTGACAGTGTCACTGTCATAACGGTAGGATCTGTTACAGGACTCTTCTAGACGTGTTTCTATATTTTTCTACCCACTCTGTGTATCAAAATATGCTGATAAAATGCAGTTTCATTAATTCCATGTTTATTGTATAACATATACTATGAGAGTGAGTTTCAATGCTATTCATCAATCAGTTCAGTATTATTTTGTTGTTGTTATGAATTATGATGAATTATCACAAACTGATTCTTGTTTCTGGCGTTTTTTTCCAGGCGTTCATGAACTACAAAAACCAGAGCACCGAAGGCTGGAGTATTGGCAACGTGCTGCTGGACTTCACTGGAGGAACCCTCAGTATTCTACAGATGATCTTACAGTCCTACAACAATGGTAACTATTTGACGCTCTGTCCTGTTCTTCATCTGGTTTCATTTATAGCATTTAGTGGCAGTCAAAATGTAATTTACTTACAGATGAATAAATAAATAGCAAACACGTTTAACTTAAAGGATGTTTTGAGAAAACCGTTAATTTGGGTTTCTGCGGTTGCATCACTAATCTCATCTCGCTAATCTTGTACCATTCATTTATCACAAATATCTGTAAACCATCTTCGTAGTGATATCGCAGTTATAATTATTAAGCGTCAGAAGGATCAATGATTAATCCATAGAGCTCATATTGAAACAGACTTTACTAAGTACTTCACAATTCAGGATAAAATGAAAAGATTCTTAACAGGGAAATGAGGGCTTGATTGAGTAGACATGATAAGGAACACACACACACAGCTGGCGATGCATATCAGAGATAAAACCAGGAGGTCGAAGGAACTGCCTGCAGAGCTCAGAGACAGGATGGTGTCGATACACAGATTTGAGAGAGCACGGTGGCCTCCATGATTCTTAACTGGAACAACCAGGACTCTAAAGACTCTTAGACCAAACTGTGCAATTGGGGGAGAAGGGCCTCGGTAAGAGAGGTGAGCCAGAACCCGATGGTCACTCTGCACACACTCCACTGATCTTGGCTTTATGGCAGAGTGGCCCGAAGGAAGCCTCTCCTCAATGCTGATCCTTTATGAGACTGGGCTGAAGGTTCATCTGCAACAATGGCTGAAAGTCCCCAAATCCAGGTGTGAGAAGCTTGTTGACTCAAGGCTGTGATCGCTGCCTGAGGTGCTTCAACTAAGTACTGAGTTACATAACTGAGGCATAACTTTACGAGACAAATGTCTTAATATTACGAGAATAAAGTCGTAATATTACGAGGATTAAGTCATAAATTTACGAGAAAATATGTTGTAATATAACGAGAATAAAATCAAAACTTTACGAGAAAAAAAGTCGTAATATTACGAGGATAAAGTCATAACTTTACGAGAAAAAAGTTGTAATATTACGAGAATAAAGTCGTAATATTACGAGAATAAGGTCGTAATATTACGAGGATAAAGTCGTGATATTACGGGGATAAAGTCGTGATATTACGAGGATAAATTCGTAATATTACGAGAATAAAGTCGTAATATTACGAGGATAAAGTCATAAGTTTACGAGAAAATACGTTGTAATATTCCGAGAATAAAATCAAAACTTTACGAGAAAAAAGTCGTAATATTACGAGAATAAAGTCATAACTTTACGAGAAAAAAGTCGTAATAATATGAGGATAAAGTCATAAGTTTACGAGAAAAAAATCATAACTTTACGAGAATAAAGTCGTAACTTTACGAGAAAAAGTCTTAATATTACGAGAATAAAATCATAACTTTAGGAGAAAGAAAGTAATTTTCTTCTCCACCAAAGAGTCACTTTCCTCATCAGCTCCGTGTGGTTCTTTCTTCAAAATAAACGCAGTTTCTTGCTCAATCTTTTCAAGGTCCTGATACTGATGATAATGTGGTGCTGATGTGCCAAAAGATGAAGTATTTGGTTATTTGTGAAACCTTAGCTAAAGTATAACTTCAAAAGATGCTCCAAGTTCCTCATTTTCACACCATTTCACCTCTAAAATAACACGTCAAATTACTACTTTATAATATTATGACTTTATTCTCATAATACTGCCACTTTTGTTTTCTCGGAAACCTTTGTAATATAACGACTTTATTCTCGGAATCTCAGATAATATTTTTCCTTAATGTGGCCCTAAAGCTCCGTCGTACAACGCTGCAACCTAACAGAAAGTGAAAAAATTGAAGTGCTCTGAATACTTTTAGCACCTGCTGGTGATAATGTACTAACAAATATTAAGCCTATACTGTATATCTGACTGACCGAGCATGTTGTTGGTACTAACTTTAATGTGTCTCTCCTCAGACGAGTGGACGCTGATATTTGGTGACCCTACGAAGTTTGGTCTGGGTCTGTTCTCTGTGGTGTTTGACATCCTCTTCATGACTCAGCACTACTGCCTCTACAGACAGCCACGACAGTACGAAGCTGTTGCAGAGCAAGAAGAGGACTGATGTTGACTGTGGATAGACTTTTTCTAAAAACACATAATCACAAGGGAGCACCAGTCCAAAATAAATGATTCGACCTGCTCTAGAGAATTCCTGCTGGTTGTCATCTCTGACTCCCATCATGATATGTTGAGTTCTCTCGGGCAGGTTTTACACACGTTGTCTGATTTGTATCTGGCTGCTCTGAGCTTAGTGTGCCGCTTTCTAAAATATCACAGGATCAGCACTTGTCTTTTTTTACCACTGTATGAAAATGGTTGACCAACGGTGTACGAAAAACTAATGATGACAATGTACACACTTGTTTTTATTAAATGCAATATCACAACTGAAATCGTAGTATCTTTTAATTAATATAATTGAGAGCCTGATCGATAAATTGCCAGGCCAATATTATCAGACAATTTTAGCTTATCACAGGTGCCGATAGGAGCATAGACTACATGTTAGCTACCAGCTTACTCGTTTGTCAGCTTTGACCTACCTACTATCTTAGTGATTATGCTAAGTTATAGTGAATGGACTGATCAATCATTTCAAGTTATCGAGGTGTGCAGGTGTCTGCAGGTCCTAAAAAAATGTCTTAATGTCTTCACTACCATTCTATAAATATTAGGCATTGAAAGTCATTAAATAGTCTTACTAATAGCGTCATCTCTTACTGCATTCATTTTTGCTCCCGTGAATTTCCGACCAGCCAAAACGAGCCCAGACCTCAACCCAATTCAACACTTGTAGGATCAGCTTGGGCGTGCTGTACGTGTTAGAGTGACCAACACAACCACGCTGGCTGACCTGCAACGAATCCTGGTTGAGGAATGGAACGTCATCCCACAGCAACGTGTGACCAGGTTGGTGACCAGCATGAGGAGGAGGTGCCAGGCTGTTGTGGCTGCGTATGGATCTTCCAACGCTACTGAGGCTCCTGACGGTGTATTAAATGAATAAAGTGAAAAATAGCCAATATGTCTTGTTGGTTCCTTGTTACTGATAGAGAGTTCAATCATCCAATCCACCAAACAACTCAAAACCAGAGTCAATACCAACAGGAGAATACACTGTTTACCATTGGCAGAGCATTTTGGCAAATTTTTCTTGGGCGCTACCCACATAATCAGCTGTGCTGCTCATCCCACAAATGCTTGATCCTTACAAGTTGGACATCATTGTGAAGGTAAATAAACAGGCTTTCCAACGATGTAAAATACAATGACCATTAGCATTGTAACAACAGAGAAATAATCCACCAAACACAAGTTTCCGAACTTTTTTTCCCCAGTATATATATATAGTATACATATGTATACATATATATATATATATATGTATATGTACATATATGTATGTATATGTATATATATATGTATATGCATATATGTATATACATATATATATGTATATATATATGTGTGTATATATATAGGTATATGTACATTTGTATATATATATATGTATATATATATAAAATAGGAAATTTTCGACATACTATACTATGACCTCTTTTTTTCATGAAATTTTTCGACATACTGTACTATGACTGTTTTTATTGAAAATTTCGACATACTATCCTGACTTTTTTTTCATGAAATTTTCGACATACGTGTATATATACATGTATATATATATATGTATAGATATGTATATATATGTATATATACAGTCATATAATTAAATAACATATTTACATACGTTGTTATATTTTCTGCTCATTTTATTTCCCACCATGACGTCTAAAGTCTTCTCTACACTGCCTGGCACACATTCTGTTTGAGAAATATTAAATCTCTTATTTATTTTGGCGGCCTAAAAGTATTTACGGTACATTTAAATATGCCGAATCTAACACTATTGCTATCAGCCAGTGAAATAGTAAAATACCAATTATGTGTGAGTATTTCATTCTGTAATGTACGGTAGGTTGCTAGAACCCCCAAATTCTCAAAAATCTCTAAATTATACAGAGAATGTGCCGTTGGTGGAGCTCTGACCCTCCTGGTCATCAATGTCAGCACCCTGTGAAGCATCCACACCTGTAATGTTGTGACTTCAGACAATAATTATAGAATGTTTTCTATCTTTATATAGTAAGACTGGAGCAGTCACAACAATACTCTCCATCTATAAAATGTCACATTTCCCCTGCCCAGATATCAGACAGTCTCTCACAGGAGATGATACAGTATCATTAGTTACAGTTTTATTTTCTATTTACAACCAATTTGTTATATAAATATAATACATAATTTCCAGAAAAGCTGTCAAGTCAATGCATACAAGAGCTCAATCACAATAGGGTGAGGTTAAATACACTGGTTTGGGGAAGGGGTCGGGGGGGGTATGCTGATTGGATTGGCTGACTCTTTGAAAATGAACTTCTTGTACACGAGGACATGGTGGTGTGTTGTACTGTCAATATCACACAGAGAGCGGGCAGTACGACGGGGTGGTGAGGTGTACAATACTCAGGATGTAAACAGCTCTTGTTAGAATGTCACAGTAACTACTGCTCAGTCAGACATCTCATCCCTCCACAGTTACATTTAGTTTTAGATCTGAAGTTGCTGCATCAGTCCAGAGTCTGGAGCTGAAGGCCAGTCCAGCTGAACTGAACCAATCACACACAAACGGATGTATCCCAGTGATGAGAGCACTCTGGTGATGAGGCTCAACGTGGACAAACACACACCCTGATATACAGAGTCAACATCCTGGTCTAACACCAGCACCAGTCTGAACAGATGACCTTGCTGTTGTTAGCTTCCAAACACAAGCGGATGTTTGAGGTGCTTGTGGCAGGTGTGTGTGTGTGTGTGTGTGTGTGTGTGTGGTACTGGAGGAGGGTAAACCTGTGTGTTGATCAGAGGGCGTCCTACAGAGAAAGTAACATGCAAGTGAAACTGGTTGATGCTCGGATGAAGAAACTAAACAGTTCTGAGGTCCATAAACTCATCAATCTCTATAAACGGTTTCATTTAAATACACCTTTTTCTATTTTAGTAATCGGTACAAACATCTCAGTTTCCTGCTGTCCAGTATCAATCAAGAAGAACAAGTATGTCGTGTGTATGTATATGTGTGTGTGTGTGTGTGTGTGTGTGTGTGGAGGACTCAGAGTCCAGGTCCCATGATGCTCCACTCAGGCGTTGTTGATGATAATGAGAGCAGGACTAGCCGTCTGCTGACTCGTCTCACACACGGCGCCCTGCTCGGTCAGCTTGGCGAAGACTCGCGGCGTGTTGAGGTTGTACACTCCCGCCTGGAGGAAACAGGCTCGCAGAGTCAGGCACAGCACCTCCTGAGGCTTCAGCTGCAGCTTGTACTGGGTCTGACCCACCCAGGTGAACGAGCTGTGGACCTCCAGAGACTCTGGGCTGAAAGAGACATGGATGGATGGAGAGCTTAGACAATGTGTTCACTTTAACCTGGACTATATTTAACAGGCCATCAAATTCAAGTCCTGTTGTCAACATCTTTCCACTGTCAGACAGTAACATGCTTTCACCGTGTCTTCTTATTGGATACACACATCTACGAAATAAAACATTGAGCCACGTGACTGTCACTTATTTTAGACTAACATATATTAATATGGATTAATGCATCAACAAAAAAAAGAAAAGAAATAGCAAGTCCCCAGAACCAACGGTCCTAAATTACGAGGTAAGCTTGGTTTTCTGCCACCGCATGAAGATCAGTGAAGTCATCCTAAGGAGTACCACTTCATGACATCATAGGCCCTGTTTACACCTGGCATTAACATCACAGGTGATCCAATCACAAGTGGACAGCTCTAAGTACAGGTGTGAGTGTATGAAGTCAGATTATATAAGTCTCATTATAGAGAGCTGCAGGAACGAGTCCTAAAACCTAAAAAAGGAAATGAGTTAGCATTTTAGCACTTCCTGTTCCCTCGTCTGGAGGTCAATGGGTTTTTAGTTACATGTCTGAAATAAAGTCTGTGGTTAACACAAGCGGAAGAGATTTTAACGTTTTGTTCCACGACATAAAATATGTCAGTAAATACCTCACATGTGAATTTTTTAAGCCTATATATTGCTAAAAAGTGTCTAAATGAGACTGTAAACTGTAAATGAGAATGTAAATATCATCAACGTGTGTTTGCCACAGAGATTATTTTCTGTAATAATCCAAAACCCAATGGAACAATCCCACAATTTCTTTAACGAAGTAACGCAATCGATCTTTCGGAGGTTGTAGTGGCTCAGTTTTAACGTTAGAGTGAAGATATTGGTATCATATGAAACTAAGGAATCCATTCGTATTAACCATGTCATACTAGCTTGATATACACCGATCAGCCATAACATTATGACCAACTGCCTAATATTGAGTAGGTCCCCCTTTTGCCGCCAAAACAGCCCTGACCCGTCGAGGCATGGACTCCACTAGACCTCTGAAGGTCTGCTGTGGTATCAGCAGATCCTTTAAGTCCTGTAAGTTGCGAGGTGGGGCCTCCGTGGATCGGACTTGTTTGTCCAGCACATCCCACAGATGCTCCACTGGATTGAGACAATTTGGCCCTTGTCAAAGTCGCTCACATCCTTACATTTGCCCATTTTTTTGCCTCCAACACAAAGTTCAAAGTTCAAAATGTTCACTTGTTGTCTAATATATCCCCCCCACTGCCAGGTGCCATTGTAACGAGAGATAATCCATGTTATTTATTTCACCTGTCAGTGGTCTTAATGTTATGGCTGATTGGTGAATATACACACACACAATACATAATCTATTAACAAACTTACCTGGTGCTTTTGTGCCTTAAGTCAATGATGACATCCACTTGAGCCAAGGAGCAGTTGGACAGAGTCAGAGTAACCGGCACCACACAGAGACTAGAGACAGAGAGAGAGACAGAGGAGGGAGTGAGTCCAGGGAGAGAGATCCCTCTTCAGTTGCTCTTCCTGAGCTTTCTACCATTTTATCTGTTAATTAAAGGATTTTTTTTGTTTTTGTTTTTTTTCCTGATCTGAATGGAGGGTCCAAAGACAGAGGGTGTCGTGTCCTGTACAGATTGTAAAGCCTCCCGAGACAAATTTGTGAATTGTGAAATGTCTAAATGTTCTAGTAAAAATGTGTAAACTAATGTACCAGCTAACCTGTGGTGTCTTTGCCCGCCAGGCCAGCTGGAAGGTGTGAGAGCATCAGTAGCAGTTTTATGTCCAATAAAGTGGTGAGATGCTGTCACACCTTAATGTGTCTTAATGGAGAGGACATGCAGATCACGTTGCCTAACCTCTGAATGCCTGCGTTGTATTGCAGCGCTACTGTAGAAGTAGGGATGTCACGATACCAGAAATCTAGTAATCGATACCAATACCAGTGAATTTACACGATTCTCGATACCACGGTAAAAAAACAACAACAATAAATCCCATGTAATGTGTACATGTGTCTATTTACTGTATATCCTCAGATTGCTTTTCAGAGATTTAGCAATAAGCAACAAGAGATAGAAATTCAGTTTGCTCAGTTAAATTTTTTCCCCCACGAGTGAATCCTCTTCTCGAACATAAAGGATCTCTGCATCTCTGGATTTCGCTGCTGCATGGCGCTGTTGTGTGTGTATGTGTGTGTGTGTGTGTCAAACTCCAACACAGAGAGCAGAGGACAGAAGGCGCTTGGCGGGTGTTAATTTCGGACCCTGCAGGCATCGTACGGTACCTTCGGCACTGTTAGAAAACGAGTACCGTCACGTTTTTAGAATTTTGGCATCGACTTGGTACCGATCGGATCTCGTGACATCCCTAGAACAAAGACATTCCATGTGCAGTGTAACATGATGTGTGTAATGAGTGTGTGTTCGCTGTAAGCCTATGGCAAATCTTTGAGACATTACAGGTAGAGAGCTCTGCTTTTCCCCCCTTTATTGTGTGTGTGTGTGTGTGTGTGTGTGTGTGTGTGTGTGTGTGTGTCTCACCTATCCTGGACAAACGGATGTGTGTAGGTCTCGGGGTAGTGCAGGTTGGTCTTGATGAGTTGGGACAGCTCTGCAGAGGGCAGGATGACTGGAGTAGGTAGTTCTGCTTTAAACTTGAGCAGCACCATCTCTTGAGCTTCCTGCAACACAAATGCACAGACATTGCATGCATGTATATTTATGTATACATATATACATACATATCAGATGTCTCCCTCCTTATCAGCCAATCACATGAGCGTGTCCCCACGAGGGGTGCGGCATCGCCCCGTCGGGGATTCTTTCACAACAATGACCGGCTCGCTGTACATTATCCCTTACATAAATCATGTTCACTGAGCTACAAGAGAGGGTGAGGTGGATCTGCGTGTGCGTGTGTGCGTGTGCGTGTGTGCGTGTGTGTGTGTGTGTGTGTGTGTGTGTGTGTGTGTGTGCGCTTACAGTACCTCTTTGGGAGTCAGAGAACTGGCCTCTTTCCCGATGGTCTGCAGCGCCACATGGAGCTGGCCTTCTAGGATCAGCTGTTTGTTGTCCTCTACCACATAGGCCTGTTCAGACACACACAGCACATAATGGAAACTCATATACACTAGAGTTAGATTACATTATTACATTATAAGCTGAGACCAAAATATGAAAACGTTATGATTCCTCACGGATCATAAGCATCGGCTACATCTGTAAATCACCACCTCTGCTTGGTTTCACCCAAATATGAACAGAATGATAAATATGGCAGTGTTTCAAGGTGTTGGCATCAATCTGTATCTGTAACTGAATACGGATTCCTGAAGCTTGTTAGGACTGAATTAAAAACTTCTGTTAATCATATACATTTTTGATTTATATGTTGTTTTTTTTCTTTTTTTTCTTTGGGTAAATCTAACAACCGTCTTGTCCACGGTCTATACCACAACGCCTATATCGGGAAGGGACTCCAGCGTCATCAGGCTCTCTCTGACGTATCTGGCTTCACTAAGTATGTACCTTCCAGATGACGATTATGTTGAGGTCCAGCTCATTACACTTCTTCACAATGCTGGTGATGTCAGAAACCTGACTCCTGCTGCTGGATGTTGTCCTGGATGATACCGCCTCCACTTTCGGAGTCTCTGATGTTCGACAGCCACGGAAGAAGAAATCTCCACAGGGTGTGGAGGAACTGATGATCTGCACGGAGACAGTAGCAAGAGGTGAAGGGAAAGGCAGAGGTGGGTCGACATAGACAGCAGAAAAAACATTGACATTCACGTTGAGTGAATGTCACCACCGTGACGTCCATACCAGCTATGCTATGCTTTTCATCATCTTCTCCTAGTGTTCCACCTATAGAGGGCCATCTGTTGTGCACTGCCGCAGGTTTATCGCACCGGCTACAGAGTCGATCTGCATTGTTTTCTGGGTTTTTCAAATGCAAACGCCCACTCAGCCGTTATCAGAAAGCAGTGACGTAGGTTAACACAGTAAGCTAATCAATAAGGTTATGAATAATGTGAACGCTAGCACTAGCTGAGTCAACATTAGCTGTGCTAAGAAATAACTGAAAGGGTTAGTTCGGAGTGGTTTTGTATGTACACTCCCGTGTTCTGAGGTAAAGCGGCTATCTGATGGCGAGGTAAAGCGGTCTACCTGACTGGGAACTGAATATTATATGAATATTTTTATATTACCAATGGATCACATGACGCCTTGTATGTGAAAGGTGTGATGACGTTAAAGTGAACTATTACCAAACTCTGCACTTCCCCTCAGCTCTATGGAGCCTTATAGCATCTCTCAGCTCACGTGCTCTGGTTTTACGATCCACAGCTTTACTATTCTGGTTCACTCTCCCCGCACTTGTCAGCATCTTTTAAGCTGCAGCAGGCAGCTAAAAAGCCACTGTAACCACTAGCAACCAGCAGACAGACACAGTTAGAGACTAGCTGGTGAACATAGTGGAGCACTTTGCAGCTCAAGACAGTGAATATTGGACTTACATTCATCAGGTAGACATGAACATGACTGAATGCTAATGTTGCTAATTATTGCGGGTTGAAATGCTCTTGCATTGTTTTGGTTGTGTTGTTTCATTTTATTTATGTTTTATTATTTAGAATATTTAAAAAAAAAATTTCCAATTCCAATGTCTGAATATTCTTAAGAATTAAAACTTCATTGCTTTTTGGAAAGGTTGTACTTGCATTATTATACTATTATATTATCATCATATCAGTGGCTTAAAATGAGAATATTATTGATCATCGCAATTATTTCCAACAAAAGTAGATATTGTGACAGGCCTATAACAAAAGAATCAAAATGAGAACATACATTCAGTCGGACAAATTAAACTGACGACAACATTTTTGCTTTCCAGTTACCCGTTCATTTCCCAGATTCAGGTCTGCAAAAGTGTATTTCTCAACGACACCCGAGGAAGCTAGAAACAGACAAAACAAAGGCAAATCAGTGCTTATTCTAAAAGCCCTAAATCTAATGAGAGTAGACTGATGATGTTGTTTTTTTTATTTATATGAAGTACCTTGGTGGGGCTTGCATCGTGTGGCCCTGAAACACAGCTTGGCTCTTTCTCTGCTGGTGAGTTTACAGTCTGGAGGGGGAAGAGGGTAGACGGAGAGGAGCTGTGATTGATACGGACATCTAACAGGCTTTGGCCACTAGTAGCTAACGGAGTTACAACAACCAGGGTGTCAGGGTGGAAAACAAGGGTCCTGTAATATTAAAAACTAAGAGGGTTTGGGGAAAACAGGTAGTGAATTCAGTGCAGACTGGAGGTTCTGCTGAAATGGAGACCACAGCTGTGTTCACCACTCACACTGCTACATACGGATGTGCATAATAAAGAATAAAAGGATAAACTGAAAGAGACCATGAAAGAGTTGAAGCACAGATGACTAACACACCTTTATCCTTGGCTGGGTTGATACACTTGTGGAGGCGCCAGTGTTGACTGCTGCTGGACACCTGGATGATGTGGAACTCGCGCACACCAGCTTCACTCTGGGAGCCCACAGGAGGCAGATTAAAAGGTTGCTCAACAAAAAGGCTGCATACTGTAAGTGTGTACTGGAGGCGGTGTGGCATGCTGAGCATCTCACCGTGTTGATGTTCTCCACATCAATGAAGACCAGCGTTCCACCGCTGCTTTTGTCATCCAGGCTGTGATGTGGAGGAACGCTGCTGCGGCAGGCCGACGCCTGCACACTCAGAGAGCGACTGGCACAGATGAACACTGTGTGACGCAACACCCGATGACTTCCCATGAAGAGAGAGGAGAAAGAGGAGGGTTAGTGTCAACAAAACAGACCTCAGCTATTTTAATTCATTTAGAGCCGGCATATATTCACATCTTACTCTGTGAATTCTCAGGTTTATTTTTGATCAAACCAGAGTTGTTGGTTGTTGGAGGAGTGGAAAGACCAGGTAAGACGTGTTTGGTGAGTTTTATTTTGTGTCTGTCCAGTTTTACGATGAGTTAACAAGGCAATGAAGCCAGTCTTAGTTTGGTCTGAGAGAGAAACCTGAATTCAGACTGTGTACGGTTGTATTTTTTTGTTTAATAAGGAAGTAGGTGGAAGACTATTTCTTTTCTTTTGTTTATTTATTACGGCTTGTCCAGACCGGCCGCGTGGCCGCTGCGTTACCTGTTGTTTTATTATTTCGGCGTCCGTATTAACAGGTTAGAGCAGCCACACAGCCAGCGTGAGACGTGCGACTTAAAAGGGATCCATTGACTGTATATTGACATCATATCAGCAACATTACTACAGTTTGAATGTCTAGACATCTGTAGAATACGTCACGGACATGAAAAAAAGTACAGATTTATTTTTAAATCAACACTTCCTGCTTTTATTTCAAAATAAAAGCCCTCTGGCGTTTTTTCTGTGGATAGAATTCCTTCATTTGTTAACACAAGGCTTTTATTCTGAAATATGTGCAGGACAGACAGTGTTGTAGAACATGCAGTGACTTGCAGAGCTCCATGAATGAATATAGTACGGGGTTTTAATGGTGGATTATTACTATTATTTACAAATAACCACACACTTCTTAACCTTTCTCTGTCAAAATAAATATAAATAACATTTATAATTAAATGAAACGGCCATTATGAAAGGCAAACTCTATGTAGAAAGAAAGGGCTGACAGCAGCAGCAGAAAGGCAGCTGGTGTGAACTCCCACATCTCCCAACCCTACTATGGGCCGCCATAAAGTGTACCACAATGAGGTAGTTGAAACCTAAACCTGATCCTGATCCTGATCCTATTCCTGAAACCTGAAACCTGATTTCCTGTTCCTTAAACATATTCCATATTAATGACATTTATTATAAGTGGTTTTCCTTTGTGATTCAGGCTGCTAATGTGTATATTTTGTACCTATAAATCATACTTTATGTACCTGATTTTCATTCCTTTCTCTGTGCTCTCGTAGTAGAACAGGAAGTTGATTTCATGGACTCCCTCCTGGTCTGGTCCTCTGAGCCAGAGAGGCAGCTGTGTGGTCTCCCCCGGCTGCAGCGTGCTACCATCTATCGGGATCTCCATCACACCAGACGGCTGGCTGAAATCCTTCGCTGAGACCAACACCTCAGCTGCCACTGAGCCCGGGTGCCGGGACGTGGCCATGGTTTTATAGGCGGAGCAGTTTTCGGCTGAGGTCGGGCTGACGGGCGTGAGGGGAGTAGTGTTCTGGCTGCCGAAGGTGAAGAAATCTGGGTGTGTGGACGCCACTCGGAGGCCGCACAAAGCAACGCCGCTGACGTTACAGAACTCGACGTAGGCCTTCCTGATCTCACCACACAGCAGAGCAGTGGGAAACTGCAGGAAGAAGACCTGACACACACAAACACAGTCGATAAACAGGCAGCATTGGCATAACCTTTGATTTGTCTTTTGCATTTGGTTTAGGTGGCGTCACAGGAGAATTTGTGAGCCATCCAGAGGATTGTAGAGGAGGAAAATGTGACAAACATGGAAGAACTATTAAACATGAAGTCTCTACAGTCAGTGAGTCAGTGGTACCTCCATTAGGGGCATGGGTGGGGTTATGATGGGATCCAGACGCCGATCCAGACCATGTCGAATCACCATCTTGTCCTCTTTGGTCTGGTTCAGTCGTGGGCCCTGGATCTTCAGGTCCTGTCTGCCACGAACCACCATTAAATCCGACGTCTGCTGGCCTGTAGACAGGAGGAAATCCATCCTGTGTGTTAGTGGGTTTAGAGAATAACTCTTTTGAAATGTTTCCTCTAGGGCTGCCCCTCTTAGTCGATGTGTCCACTAATCGGTTGTTTGGTCTTAGTCGACAAGATTTCTTTAGTCTATCAGTCATTTTTTTATGCTTTTTACATGTTGAATGACTTATTTCCAAGAAACATCGAAGCCCATCGCTGGTAAACACCAGATTTAAAGTGGTGCATTTGAGTGATTCTCTGTGGAGAAACTCGGTTTTACAGATCTGTCGATTAAATCAACTAATGGATTAGTCGACTAAATGGTACGAATGTTATTAGATTAAGAACTTCTCCGGTCGGGGACAGCCCTCGTATTCTCTAAAACATTTTGACCTGACACAAAAGAAAAAACATAAAACGCTGATCTGAATCCCTGCAGGAAGCAATGAAACATCAGATCAGATAAACCGACACCTAAATGAGAAGGAAGTGGTGCTACAGCAGCCGGCAATAACCACTGAGGAATGTGCCTCACCTTCAGTGCTGGGAGCCGTCTCTCCAGAGGAAGCCGCAGCCAGGTTGTACACCACACCCACAATGTTCAGCTGGCCAGTTCTGTGTGGCAGCAGCCGGAGTCGAGCCTGAGGTCAAAAGGTCACAGTGACTGACAGCAGCGCAACACAACTAGATGTTTTGTTCAGTCTGAAGTATCGCATGAGCCAAAGAAAGAACAGTCCCAATTATTATTTACTGGAGATTTGAACAGTTTTTAATGTTTTTTATAACAGCATATCAGCTTGATGAGTCCAGCCCTCTCAGCCAAGTGTTGATGGAGCTTTGATACTTCATCAGGCTGATGACGCCTACTCCACTCTGCTAATAAATCCAGAACACAACTCTTAATAACACAGATATCTCTCCACTCTTCATTCTATCACACTCCTTAATTACTGTGGCTGCGGTCTGCCTGTAGATCTCAGAGAACCTTACTTACCGTTTTGGTCTCCTCTGGACCCATAAGAAACTCCAGGATGATCTCAGTGGTGGCGATGTCTTCTCGCTGTGTCGTCTGCAAGAAGAAACGGACATTAAAGAGACCGTGGAAACCTTAGTTTTGGTGTTTATCGCATCCGTCCATCACCCACCCATAGAGGCAGGGTCTCCTCACTGGTGATAGCCTCTCCTGACAACTCTTCAGTCGTCTTCGCATCATCATCATCATCATCGTCATCATCATCATCATCAGCGAACCTCCAGAGGAGTGAGAGGTTGGACAGAGCCAGAGGAACCTTCAGAGGGTTCCTGAATGTCACCTCCACTACGATTGGCTCTGCAGAGACAGAGAGAGAGGCTGTATACTGAGCAGGTAGCAGATAGTGCTAGGATTCTTTACACTACGGCAAAAGAACATTTCTGATTGGCTGGCCGTACGTCAGAACACCTAGAAATTAGGAGTAGACGAGTACTAAGGATTAGTCTACGATCCATTTTCAAATAGAGGTCTTACCCTCTGCCACAGCCAGTGGGCAGCGCAGGTTGTCTGTCTGGCTGTTCAGGCAGCACTGGGTGGGCTGGAAGCCCGCTGGGACAGTCCCCCTGCTGGTGGCAGCCACAAGCTGCTCCTCTAGGTGGCACCACATGGATGCCAGGTCCTGGTCATACTCCTGGTCCAGGGACACATGAGTGGCTGCCTGCTTTTCACCTGCACACATCAGGTAATCACAATCAATTGATGATTAGTTGTTCATTATAATGTATTTCCTCTGTCACACTTACACATTCACAAGTTAGAGTACACCTTAGATCAAAGGCCCCTCAGTAGTCTTATTAGTAGTAGTCACTAGATCTTTACTTATTGTATGTACATTTTTTGTTTTTATTTCACACTTACTTTGGCAATGTAAACATGAGTTTCCCATGACAGTAAAGCAAATTGTATTGAATTAGAGAGAGAGAGAGAGAGAGAGAGAGAGAGAGAGAGAGGGAAGAGGAGAGAGGGAAGAGGAGAGGGAAGAGGAGAGAGAAGAGGAGAGAGAAGAGGAGAGGGAAGAGGAGAGGGAAGAGGAGAGAGAAGAGAGGGAAGAGGAGAGAGAAGAGGAGAGAACAGGAGAGAGAAGAGGAGAGAAGAGGAGAGAAGAGGAGAGAATTGGAGAGAAAAGAGGAGAGAAGAGGAGAGGGAAGAGGAGAGAGAATAGGAGAGAGAAAAGAGGAGAGAGAAGAGGAGAGAGAAGAGGAGAGAAGAGGAGAGAAGAGGAGAGAAGAGGAGAGAAGAGGAGAGAGAAGAGGAGAGAGAAGAGGAGAGAAGAGGAGAGAAGAGGAGAGAGAAGAGGAGAGAGAAGAGGAGAGGGAAGAGGAGAGAGAAGAGGAGAGAGAAGAGGAGAGAAGAGGAGAGAGAAGAGGAGAGGGAAGAGGAGAGAGAAGAGGTGAGAGAAGAGGAGAGAGAAGAGGAGAGAGAAGAGGAGAGGAGAGAGAAGAGGAGAGGAAAGAGGAAAGGGAGGAGGAGAGAGAAGAGGAGAGAAGACATGTTCTGTAAGTATGTAGGGAAGGAGGCTAAATAACACTCTGAAGTTGGACTGAATTTTGGCGAGGAAACACTGGCATGGCCGTTTTCAAAAGGGGTCCCTTGACCTCTGACCTCAAGATATGTGAATGACAAAGGTGGAAAAAATTGTTAAATTTAGCACCAAATCTGTGTAACAAATGGTATCAACTTAAGAGACATAATAGCGCACTACTATAATGTTCTAAACCCCTATACACTTTCACAATATACTCTAATTGATGAATGAATTTTGTTTTTTTATTTCTGATTTATGACTATACCAACTTGACACACAGTCAATCTTCAGGTTCCCAGCTTTCAGATGGTGTACACCACTTTAATGTGACTACTCTGCTGACCTTCTATCTCCCCCTAAAGACCCCCCTGTAGTGGAAAAGTTAATGAGCATAGTGAGTGCCCTTGCTTCCCACAGTGAATCCACTGATAAACATCATTTCATCATATTTTAACACGATTCGATCAGATGGAGGTAAAGGGGTGCATGTCTGAAAGGGGCTTTAGATAAAGCTTACAGCTGCGACTCTCAGTGGTGCGTCTGTGTGTGTGTCAGAGCATGTACCCAAATCACCATTCTTTTCTTTAGATTGAGTCAAGCTGGGAGGAGATGACAGATGACTCATCATCAGTGTGTTACCTTCTGCGAGGCGGCGTTCATGTCCGAAGTAGACCCTCGTGGCTGAGCTGTGGATGCAGGGCAGAGGCAGCTGGGGGAGGCTGTCTTCATTCCCCACTATCACACTCTGGGAAAACACACACACACACACACACACACACACACACACACACACACACAAAACTTGGGTTATTTTGCGTTTGTGTCGTGTTCAGGAGAAGAGGTGTGAGAATGGAGCCTCGGGGGGAACTCCCACGTCGATGTGTGGGTTACCTTATAGACATAGAGGTATTCTCTGAGGAAGGCGCCCTGCTGTGTGGCCGTCTGCCTGCTGTCATTAGTCAGGATCTGTCTGAAGGCTGTTACGGCGCTCTCTGGTTGACCGAGTGTGAAGGACTGACGGCCGATTGTGAAGTTGATGTGGTCCTCCGCCAGAGACCAGCCCCTCTCCTTGTACACCTGCATGGCCTGGCAGTAACAGCGCAGTGCGTGCCTCCTCTATATGAAGAGACCGTAGAGAGGGGGCGAGGGACGGGAGAGAGAAGAGGTGGTGAGGGGCGTAAGGCGATCAACAAGGAGCAGAACATGAGGAGATGCACAAGGAGGACAACAACAGATTTATTATCATACCCCATTGTCAGGTTTCATAACGGAGCACTGAACTCACGCCATATTTTGTCTTCATGACCTTTCAGCTCAAAGAAGTTGGACCTGGCAGGATCCCTCTAACATCTTCTCCAACACTAACAACAGATCAATCATACAGTGTGGGGAGGCCTGACCAGAGTGGTTTGGGAGGTTTTGTTAGGAGGCAGACTCCACCAGGCTAGTTCTGTTTTTTTTTTCCATGACCTTAGTCACAGGTATAAAGCTGGGCACCAGAGTTAGGCCACAGTCAGTAGATCAGTAGATGGTTGAAAAGGCTCACCTGTCCTGCTTTGCTGAAACGATGACCAGCCAGGATCATATGGAAGGCAAACTTGCGCACCATGGGGTTACGCATGTTAATGAAGCAGTGGGCAGCCTGTTCCAGCAGCAGAGCGCTGCGCAGGTCAGAGTCCTGCACACCAACAAAAGGAAAGAAAAAAGCTCTGAGCAGAAGTCATCCACTGCAAGTTGACTTGATTATTCTACTTTTTATGAATGAATCCATTCATGGGCATAAAGACAGTACTAAGTCATTACAGTATTTGATGGTACGGTATTTATCTCTTGGATGGCCACCTTCGGTTTTAAACATCTTTATACATTGCATTGTGGGATCATTTGTGTCCAATATATAAAAAAGGTATAACAATTCTCATTTAGACAACACCACAAAACGGCCAACGCGCTACATAATAGGGGTGTACGGACATATCAATATACTCGAGTATTGCGATATTATGCGGTCTGATACCGTATCGATTCTCAAAAACACCGTATCGATGTTTTATTAATAGTCCCATGCAGTGGCTCATTTTGTGTTGTGTTTTGATGTTACAGGGATTGTGATAAATGCAAATGCAGATCCCACTGTTCGGATTGCATTAAAAAAAAGTTCACTTATTTGACTCAGATTTCATGCATATGGTGGTGTGTTCTTTATACTATGACAGTTTCCCTAATACAACAGGACTGATAGTGATGTGGGTTTCCTCACCTCGCTGGTCATCTTGATGAGGAGAGTTGCAGCATCTGAGTATTTGCCCTGACTCTTGAGTACCTCAGCACTGAGTAATGCACAGCGCTCAGCCAGCACCATGTTCCTGTAGAGGGAAGAAAACACGCTAACACACCACACACGGATAAAGACAAAAAGATAAGCTAAACTAAAAGGGAATATTCTAAGGTACTTATTACTCTGGAAGTGGTCTTACAAGGGCGCAATGATCAGGGTACAGCCTGGAAACAGCATATCTTTGTTTTTTATTCAGTAGTTTTAACATTCTCAGATGGGATTCATGCACCTAAAACCTGAGAATAAAGGCCTTTGCACACCATGTAGCTAACTGTAGCTGTACTGAGAGCCAGAAAACCCTGCTGTCATGTCATTCCTGGGTGTAATAGACATATTAAACACCTGAAACTTTCATTAGGGTGCACAGAGAAAGATTCACTTTGGTGAGCCTTTGCATTAGCACAATCAGCCTGACCTTAAACTGAAACAGCAGACAGAAAAAACAGTGTGTGATGAGGTCGTACTTGCAGACATCTCTGTACGTCTGTATTGCCGTGTCCATGTAGTGTGCTGGATATGGTCTGGGAGCTCCAGCCTGCAGGAAGGCTGATACTGCAGCCATTTCCTACAGAAGATGTCAGAATGAATGAGGACCAAAGGAAGGGACGGGGGAGAGAACAGAGGGGATTGAGGAAAATATGATTAGGATTTAACACTTCATACATGATGAGCGATAGAACGCAAACATTGCTCAGTTCAATCCACTGAAGGGTTTTGGCTGCCACAGCTTTACTTGGTCTGGTATGACGGTGGCTTGTGTTATCTAATGTTAGATATTACTATGAAAGTGAAACTGACTTCATGACTCTGTGCTACTGCTACACTGCAGCAAGGTTTCATGTCAATTCTCTTCTGACTTAACTGCTGTGAGTGCAGTTCAAATGTCTACAGCAGTACTGAACAGATCAAATGCAGACTCAGATGCAGGTGTAGTGCATATTCAAACCTGACAGACTAATTCTTTTCAGCATTCTTGCAAAACAAGCTTGGCAACATGGAGACTAGTGCGCTCTCAGTGCTACTAACTACACTGTAAGTTAAATCAAGGCCCAGCCACTTCTGACTGACTGCAGACCATGCTGCATCTCATTTGTGGAGCAGTTGATACTCCATCAGAGCAGGGTTCTATCTAGGGCCGCCCCCTCTTAGTCGATTAGTCCACTGATCAGTGCTTTTGGTCTTAGTCAACTAACAGTTCTTTAGTCTATTAGTCATTTTTTATGCCTTTTTTTCATGCTAAATGACTTATTTCCAAGAAACTTCTGAGCCCATCTCTGGTAAACATCAGATTTAAAGTGGTGCTTTTGAGTGATTCTCTGTGGAGAAACTCAGTTTTACCAATCTGTTTATTAAATCAACTAATGGATTAGTTGACTAAATGATACGAATGTTAGCAGATGAAGAACTTCTCCGGTCGGGGACAGCCCTCGTAATCTCTAAAACATTTTTGACCTGACAAAAAAGAAAAAACAGAAAACGCTGATCTGGATCCCTTCAGGAAGCAATGAAACGAGTGTTGTTGACTAAGTGTAGCGTTGTCAACTAGAAGAATTTCTCTGGTCAAGGACGGCCCTGGTTTCATCAAATGGGATGCTGTGCCACAGCTAGTATGATAGCTTCCTCTGTTTTTGGATTCTTTTTCCATTCTCTCAAAGGTGAGCACCGTCAAGAAAGTTTAATACTGGTCAACAATTGTTTACCGAAGTGGAACTCTACGCAAAAAGCTCAGCACAAACTGATGTCACTGAAATGTCACCGTTTTACACACTCTGAAGATTACAAGCTCCATACGCAGCAAAAACATCTGTGAGCATTACTGTCAGGAACCTTTCATCCTGAAGCTGAACTGGCTGTTAGAGAGGCCTGCGTGAGACCATGCACCCTTAATACAGCTTTAACATTTGGGTTTAAGGAATTGATACTATTAACCCTTTAAAAACAAACCTCCCGTGGCTCATCGTTGTTTGCCTGATCCTCTTAAAATCGATCTAAAATAAAACCACAACAGCTAGAGCGTTCATTCTTTTTGCAGCAGAAAGCTGAGGCTCGTCTTTCGCGTCATCGTGTTGTACACTCGTGATGATGTCACAATCACGTTTCTTCTGTGTTTATTTGATGAAAACACATTTTTGTATGTTTCTATGACACAATTTCAATACTTTTTATCAATTATTATGGTTTGTTAACTTGCATTACCTTTTAGCTTAGCTTGTACACATTTTAGGGATATGAAGCATTTGAAGATACTCCCAAGAAATGACATCACTATTGCAGAGTTCAAAGGGTTAAGCCATGATCTTCATAAGGTACAGGTAGGAAGGTGTGTGCTCTCACCAGTGCTCCTGCAGCATACAGCATGGCCTGGTCTGACAGGAAGTCTTTCTTGGCAGTGTGGTAACAGCTGTAGGCCAGCTCATAGTGCTGGACCAGGAAGCACAGGTCGGCCATCTTTCTGATCTGCAGCTCGGGGGCTTCTGGGGGATATCTGACATCACAGGATGTGGAAGATCAAACCAGCAATGTATACAGAGTTAATGTAGAAATGAAATAGGAGCCCTGCTCCAGTCTCATATGAAAGTGTGATGCTTACAGAAGGCCAAATGTGCTTTTTGGTTCACTGATGCTCTTCTCTGGAACTTTCCCTCCGCCAAACCACTTCTTGGTGGCAGTGAACAGAGACCGACTCAGACCTTTCCTGGACACCAGCTGTGGACAGAGAGGCAGATCATGTGTCTGAGTGCTGGAAGAATGTAGCTCTCATCAATCTATGGGAGTATTAATGGAGCAATACCATTTGCAAAAGCTGTGAAACTGAATCTCAATCCTACACAAATCTGTGAATCATAAATTGATGATTGAGCGAGGAGGGTCAGAGCCGTAAAAAGAGCCGTGAGATGGATCTGAAGAACTGTCTGTTGTTGCAGCTCTTGACGCTGAATCTTTTTCACTCATTAATAAAAGGCCATTCAGTTTGTTGAGTACCTACGTTCAGATTCTTTTACACATGGACATTCAAGAGATTCTGGTACACATTCACAAATCTGATTACGCACACATGGATTGAGGTACAGTTTCACAACTCTCCACACACATTTGCAAACAATATTGCTATAACAATGCCACCATCATAGGCCACTGATAACAATAATATGCTCCTGCGGTTACTGAACCTCAGGGTCCAATCGTTTTGGGGGCAAACCATGAAGTGCTATATAGATGGCCACATTGTGGCACCACTGCTCCCAAAACGAATCACCTTTTCCTTGATGTTTGGCCTAATCATAGACTTGTCTGGAAGAAGTGGACGTAGTCACCGTGATGTCACCCACTGGTTTATGAACTGCCGTTTTGAAGCCTCGAGTTCGGCATTTTGGATGTCACCATCTTGTTTTTTTTTGCAACCAGAAGTGACACAAGAGGCTGGAGCTATGTACAACTGAACGCTGAATAAGACATTTTTAGGTGACCAGAAATGTTATAATTAACTTTGATGAAGTGAAAACACACTATAAAAGGGTTAAAGTTCTACGACAAAAACACGGACGACTCCAAGACCGGAGAACGCCGGGGTAGTGACCTGTCAATCACAAGGTAGCCACGCCCTAAAGCATCCCCTGCTTTATGGTCTATTTGACTCTAATTGGGGCCATAATTTACTAAATGAACATCATTCTGTATTGAAGACTTGAAACTAGCAATTGAGACCATAAACTCATGTTTACAATGTTTACTGAGGTAAGAAATCAAGAGAGAAGTAGGGTCATTTTCTCATAGACTTCTATATAACCAGAGGAGTCGCCCCCCTGCTGACTGGTAGAGAGAATGCAGGTTTAAGGCTCTTGGCTTCGCATTGGCTTCACTTCTCAGACCCGGAGGTTGCCACCTGGGCCAAACTTTCATTTGTATTTTCATTTTTTTAAATTTAAAAGTAGTTCTAAAAAAAAAATCCTACTAATGAAAAGACAAACAAACGAAAGCAACTGAAAATATGAAAAGGTAAAATCAAAAATATGAAACTTCAAACTCAAAACCAGTTTGAGTTTGAAGTTTAAATATGTTGCGGAGCGAGGCTTGGAGGAGTGGTACCTGGTCGTTGAGCTGTCTGATGTTCTTCTCTATGTGCGGCAGCAGGCCTCTGAAGGTGAACTCTTGGATGAACTGTCTGATGTGGTCGTGGTCATTCAGGGTCAGACACGCCCCGTGGCTCCCTGCGCCCCCCGCCGGGCCCTCTGGATCTCTCGCACCTTTCTTCAGGTCGGTGTTAACGGCACTGAGGGTGTGCAGGCTTCCTGGACTGCTCACTGTGTCCAGCTGGAGAGGATGGCTGTCCAGGCTGTTGGATGCTCCATCTGTGTAGGAAATACAACATATTATCACAACACACATACCTTTGATGTTCACTCACTTCATAAGACTTTTTATTTGTCTCAGCAACCAATCAACCCTGATGAACCAGGGGGATTTTACACAAAACATTTGCGCTCAACGTTGTCAAGGATTCCCTGTGGTGAGGCACCCTATGATCATATAATGACATACATACATGTAGTTAATAAAAGCATTCTGAATAGAGCATAAAAGTCTGCTAAAATAACTTCACCTAAAATGTCAGGTATCTCAGAAGACAGCTATTGGTCATCTAGAACAGGAAGCCAAAGTCTGAGCTGTTGAATCGACTGACCTTTCTCTGCTGAGTGATGGCAGTCCACTTCAGCTGCACTGACGTTGTTCTCAACAGCAGCACTGTTCACAGCTGCATCATCGAGCACATCCTGCAATAAGGGTCACCGCGTTAACACAAGGCACACGACGGAATCCTCTGGCTGATTTCACCTGTCAGCTCTCTAGTGACACCCGTGCCGTGACTGCTGACGCTGGACCGCGGTCAGTCGCAGCGTTTTCGAGGAAGCTACAAATGCTCACCTGGTTCTGCAGATTATTCCTGTGCAGGTATTGAGTCCAGGGGTCCGGAATTTGTTCATCTTCTTCCGCCGAGATGGTGCGAGAGTTCATTTTCAACAGGTAGCAGCCCTGATGGCCGTACCTCTGCTTCATATCTTCGTACACCGAATCTGCCCTGGAGAGGACGGACGAATACTGATCAAACACAAAACAGCGCCTTCCTACAACCCCAATCAATACACCAACACCTACAGTAGTAGCGTTTTTCTTTAGTCAAAGTATTGATTGCTTTTAGCCGAGTCATTGATAGTTCTTGAACAGAGAAAATACACCATGGACTATATTGCTAATGTTACACAACTTTAGATGGTGTAATGATATCTGTACACTAATCTATACGTGTACATGGTGAAGCTCTTCTCAGTACCTCTGTTCACCCCCCTGGCTCATGTCGTGCAGTAAGACGTAGTACTTGAGCGTGTTGGGGATGAACCACTTGGGGTTGGTGTAGTCTCCACTGTGCTGAATCCTGTGCTGCTCCTGGGAAAGCTTGAGGAACTGCTCCACTGGGACTGCCTCAGTGGAGGAAACCACCAGCAGGCCTGTCAGGACCAGGGCGTCAAGGACTTACACACAACCACGTGGATCAATCAGAGAAGAGCACATGCACTAAAGCAGGAGGGTCTATGGGAGCCAAAGACTACTACTAATAATAATGATAATAATAATAATGTTATGTCCTTAATCAACAGGAAACACATCACATTGTGCAGAGTATCGGTAACAGTAGAATTGAAGAGAATACCTAATCCAACTTTTCTGACAAATATTGCAATTTGTGAATATTTTTCAATAAAATAAACTCCAGATTTATGGACAACTTACAGAAGGCGTATACTTGAAAACGACTCAATAACTTTCAAACACAATCGTGGCATTCAAAATCAATTTTACAGTTAATGATAAGAGCTACAGTCGCCCAGCTAAGATGATAATGACAGCGTTTAAATACGGATGATACGGTTGACGGCCCTGCACTTTAGCGGCTGGACTAACCTTAGCTTTACAGGACGAGCTAATGTTAGCATCGTACACTGACAGGCAGCGCAAGCTGGCCGTGGAAATGAGCGGTGAGGCGGTAGATGAACACATTACTTTCTTTGTTATTTACCGTATTTTTTTGTTTTGTCTGAGCTCTACTCAGTGTTTTGAAGTGAGAGAGACTCAGTTGGGGAAAAAGGTGATGTTGTGAATTTCTGCGCACCGATCAGGATTAAGCAACATTTCCATCAAAATCTGATGATATTCAGGATTGTTTGCTTATTATTATTTAATGTTAGAGAGAGTATGTTTTCAGGGGATAAAGGGATAGATTCTGACTGAAGTAAAACTTCTTACTTTCATTTTATCCTCACCTTCCCCTTACAGTGGAGGTTTCAGACATGCCTAAAACTTCACAGTACTAAGATCTGCTGGAGTGAATAAATAGCACACACTCAATGTTGTATTTGAACAGAACCTGTGCAATGGCATGAGATCACATACCTGACCCAGAACACTGCTCAACCTAACTGGAATCTTAAAGAAAATGACCTGACCAGAGCGCGGTGACCAGCGGCCAGTTTCGCGTGCTGTCGGAAGGATACAGGCGAGGTAGTGATTGAGAAACTCATGGTCGGAGGCGGGCATCGACTGCAGGAAGTTCTCCCTGTAGGCTTCAAACCAGGGCGTGGTTGCTGGAGACACAAAGACAAAGTGAGATGGAGGACTTCATCCAAACAGACAACAATCACTCGACTGACTGACTGTCTGTCTGTCTGTATATCTCTATCTACTCTACCATCCACCAAAGGCCCAACATGCTAAAAGAAAAGAAAAATATCCATCCATTTATTTATTTCCATACTTTTTCTTACTATTTAACCACAATTGTAATAACAAAATCATAAATCATTAGTATCCATTGTGAAGGTTATCAGTTCCATTGGTACTTCATGTTAACTTCTCCCATCCAGTGAGTAGCTGTCATCTTTGAACAGGCTCAACTTCTCCACCACACTGAGACTGTTGCAGCTCAGCTGCCAATCAGACAGGCTGCTCTGCTGCACTACATCATGTACACTGAGGTCCTACAGTGACGTCATCCTCTGGCACTGCTCACCGATATTAAAGAGTGGAACAAACCACCACACACAGAACAATAACTACAATACAATGTTGGCTTCTTCATAGTTTTGTTCCTGTTCCACCTGATCTCTAAAGAGCTAGATTAAAGCTGATTAAAATGCTTCAACAGCAACACCTGCAGGGCAGAGGGGAAAGGGCAGCCTGTGTGTGTGAAGTGGTTGGGGGCCTTGTGGGGGGTAGAGGAGGACGGCAGGTCCTCGTCCCCCCTTAGGGCGAGATCTCTCCTATCAATTCAATGCATTTAATTTTTTCCATGCTTATCTGTGATTGGCCAAAACACGTCAAATGACGCTCCAAGGGAGGATAACCTCCCTTAGCTTGTGACATCAACAACCAGCAGAATACAAGATTGACATGGCGTTGGTCCAATGATGACGTCCAAATGTAGGCCTGTACAACAGAGTCTAAAGTGTCCCTTTTTGTCGAGGAGCTATACTACTAGTGTTAGCCCGGAAGGACCCGTGCAGCAGTCTGTCGCCCATACTGGGATCCAGTCCCGGTTGAGCAGAGAGCAGAAGCATGGCTGAGCGAGGGCCCGACGCTGCCTGGGGCCCTGCGGGTAGTGGATGGAGAGCTCCGCTCTGCTGAGGCAGCCACGGGGCTCGTTGTCAGCTGTCGGGGTTGGACAAACAGCGGGACTACGTGGCGTGCTGCGGCCCAACCTGCTGCCGCACTCCGCTCACCTGGGATTGGTTCCCGGTGTGGGCAACATACTGCTGTACGGGCAGTTTACATACAGGCTTCTAGTGACACATTACACACACAAAGGTTTATTCCCACCCTGAGGCTGCAGTAATTGTTGTTAACAAATCTTATAAGGTATTGTTTTTGTTTTTTTCGTTTATGTTAGGAAGTAGAGATAAGCACAAAGGGCTTTCCAGATTAAAATCTGAATCCCATGTGTTCCCTCCTATATGACACATACATTAGGAACATGAGACCACATATATCAAGCAGCACTGACTGAGACCACATATGTATACATAAGATGGAGGTAAAAGTGCAAAATAAGAGGAATAACTAAATAAAATAACATGACACCGTATGGGTTAGTTTTCCTTCTAGTCCTCAGGTCACCAGCTGTCACTGATCTGGACACGGTGAGCTAGTGAAACACCCCATCACGGGGCTTTCACTCCAAAAGCACAAGTTCAGTATTGCGCAGAGCAAGGCCATTGTTCCAGAGCGGCTGCGCTCTCCTGAGACATATCAGTATCATTTTCTGCTAGGTTGAGCAGCAAAAGTTCAACTGAATTGTAACTTCGACAAAGATAAAATACCCTGACCTCTACAATACGCATCCAATGGGATTCTGGCATTGACGGGGGGGGGGGGGGGGGGGCGTTTTTTAACACTGATCATTTCGAGAACAATGATGGAAAAGTTCATTTTGTGTCTTTGAATTTACCAGCTCTGTAACTCTACTCTCCGATCCTACAGGATCTACAAAATCTCAAGCCTGGCAGAATATGCCAAATATTTGTTCAAAGCACAGTGCCAGTTTTGACACAGAGAATCCCACTCATCACAGCCTCTGATGATGAGTGTGCAGTACAGGACAGACACCCTAACCATATGCACATGCAGTATTAGAGACTTCATTAGATAAAATATGCATAAGCATTCTTTTCTTCAGATTTATAAAGTGGCACATACACCTGGTTATAAATCTCAGTCATTGTGGAGTTGAGCGCTCACTGAGCCTCATTTCCACTCCCACAGTTAGCTATGAATGGATATAGAAAACACCCTTAAACATCAGTTTGCATATCAATACTTGTGCCTGCTCCACCACTCATTAGACCTGTCGGCAAGAAGAACGGCAAAGAACAAGTGCATGTTCACTGACTGTGTGACATGAGTCATTAGACGCTACCGTTGTGTACGGTTGTGGCTGTTTATATCGTGGTCTGAAGTCTGTGTGAGGTGACCCATTCCTCCTTTATAAAATACCACTTCATGTGTGAGAAAAGGTGTATGCGTATGGTTTTTGTGTTGTTTTTATACATCTGGCCCCAGGTCAATAATAACCAGTTATCACTTCATATTTCTGGCAATCTCAATACATAACAAGAAAAGCAACCACCACATTGTAACAAAAAGCAGAGAGACAGTGCAACTACTGGAAACTAGAGGGAGAGAAGCATGGCCGATGTGGCTGAGCTGAGAGGACTATAGCTATCCACACATCAGCCAGGAGATAGTGATACCTGTGTAGTGCTTGGAGGTGCTGACTTCCAACAGTGTTTCTCTCCAGGCACTGTACCAGGGCGTGCTAGCTTTAAGAGAGTGATCTGATAGGTGGAAGCAGACAGCCGGGGCTAATGTTAGCAACATCCCATTTCCTTTCAAGGTCTTTTCATTCAAAATGAGAATTTACAGATGATCAAGGAACAAAACAGGGAGGAGAAACAATATAGACCCTTTCATAGTCACGATTTCATCACAGTGTTAGCTGGAGGTAAGAACAAGGAAAAGACACCAATCACCTCAGAGTAGTAGGCTAAAGTTACACATCCAAAATGTCATCTTACTGTGTAGCTAATAGGCTAAACTATTAGAGAGACTAATAGGCTATTAGAGAGATGGAGAGATAATGTTGCTAAGAGGCTAAACTATTAGAAAGATGGAGAGAAAATGTTGCTAATACGCTAAACTGTTCGAGAAATGGAGAGAAAATGTTTTGTAATAGGCTAAATTATTAGAGAGATAGAGAGAAAATGTTGCTAATAGGCTTAACTATTAGAGATGGAGAGATAATGTTATTAATTAATCGTGCTATCAACCTGAACCCCCTTCACCAGGATTGTTAAGATCAGCAGTAATATCATCGGGCGGGAACAGGAGTCACTTAGCATCATCCATAAGAAACATACAATAAAGATGACCTCACAAATAGCTGTAGACACCACACACACACACCCCTCAATACCTACTACAACCTCATGGCCTCCGGACGCCGATATAGGTCCCTGACCCTCAGAACCAGAAGGGCACACATCTAGTTTTGTACCTACCTCCATCCATCTACTGAACTCTGAACTTTCCCCATCCCATGTTCCCTTCAGAGGGTAGCGGACTGATTAACAACAACTGTTAATGTCAGAGGAATAATTAGGCCAGCAGATAAGCACTGTACACATTGAGACATGTAAATGAGATTGAACGCTGACTCAGACACTCCCCATCCCCCCTCCCTCCTCTCATTGTACTTTTGTTTCTGCAGTGGAGTTTACTCTTGTGAATAAACTGGAAACATTAAAAGGTCCCATATTGTAAAAAGTGAGATTGTCATGTCTTTTATATTTTTAAGCAGGTTTAAGTGCTATATAAATACTGTTAAACTATCAAAACGCTCAATATATGGAGAAATACACACAGCCCGTATTCAGAAACTCTGCGTTTGAAACAAGCCGTTAGGATTTCTGTCCATTTGTGATGTCACAAATCTACAATATTTAGACCATTTCACAGTTTTAAACGTAAACATTCTAAATGGGTCCCAGTTTATTTCCTGTCGCAGTGGATGTCAGTGACATCCAGCAAACAGGAAGTAAACATGGACCTAAGCTGTTGCCTAGCAACGCAATTCCGTTGAATTGTACTAAAACGGGGCGTTTCAGACAGAGGGTAAATACAGGTATATTTGGACAGACTGTATGAGGAAAATAAAGTTTTTTTTAAACATTAAAGCATGTAAACATGTTTTAGTAGAAACCCAAAATACAAGTATGAACCTGAAAATGAGCTCGATATGGGACCTTTAATACATGAAAATTAAATAGTCAGTGGTTGTTAGCTATTGGTACTAGTGATTTAGTAGGGTTTTGGTAGGTGGGTATACTTTGGCTTCAACTTAACGGATTAAGCTTTTACATACAAAAGAAATGATGAACTGATAAAATATGATACACTCTTATAGACTGCACTGCCCAACAGAATATTAAATTCTTAAAACCAACTCTGTCAGTAAAATGCTGCCTCCACATAAATGAATCAGTAGTAATAACCCAAGAACAAAAAATAACTATATAATAGTATAGTGTATGACTCTTCAATAACTAAACGTAATGCCAGGTTCAGATTACACGTTATCAGCCCAAATATAGCCCGACCCGACAGACGTAGGGCATCGCGACGGAAAGACTAGCGTGTTCGAAGTTTTTTTGCCTTCCACGTGTTCCATGACGTGTTCCAACACAGTCTGCTTTGTAAAATACCCTGTGGTGATACTGAGTCTATGATATCAGCATTAATATATCATCATCAACTATTGTCTATGTAAAGATATAGAGGAGTAATGTCTACCTGAGCAGAGAATGAAGTCTCTCTCTCTCTCTCTCTCTCTCTCTGTGTGTTGGAATAAGAGCTTCTCTGTTCTTTTAGTGCATGATAGTGCATGTGAGTGTGCTTCGCTGGCTAGCTCACGGCAGCCGCTGTGCACTGCTCTCTTACGGCGGTTATGGCTGATGACGCCGACAGTTGTTGCGGAAGTAGTGTTCTCTTTGAAGTAGTGTTGCACGGTATACCGATACTAGAAAGGTATCACGATGCCCTGCTGTTAAAAACGGCACAATACCTCATTTTATTAGTTCCGGTACTATAAGAATGACAGTGTTTTAATACGAGCCGCGAGTTGCGTCAATGGAGGACCACGGGGCCGTGTGTGTGAGTAACGCTCTGCGGATGAGTTAACAAATGAAGCTGGAAGAAGATTAAAGCATCCCCTTCCTGATGACAGTTTATTCACAATACGGTTAAAATACATCACCGGTTGGGGACCAACGTGTAGTCTGTCACGTCTCTCGGCCGAGTCTTGGCAAGAATTTATGACTATAAATTGCATAACCTGACACATCGTAACAGAAAAAAATAGTGTAGTCTGAACCAGGCATTATGAGTTTTTGTTAAAAACTTATTGTGATATATCGTTCTCACTTTATTGAGATCGGCATTAATGTTAAAAATTCTGTATGATTCCAGCTATAGTCCTTACCACTAAAGTTGAGGTCATAGTCTCCTGCTGTGATCACGCTGTTAGCAGCACCCTCTTGTGGCTGGCAGGATAAGACCACTTCATTGAGCAGTCGGCGCTGGGCGGGGCTGAACGTAGCAGATGCTGTGTTTGGGCTCGTCACCACATTGTTGACACAGATGCGCAGGTTTTTCACAACCTGCACCTGGTTATTGGGGTCCCGGATGTGTCCTAGAGAAGACGAAGACAGGACATTTAATCTTTGCTGTCAGCAATGTTTGCAATGTTTTGTTTTTCACTACATCCTACTACAGCAAAGGCATGACCCGCCCAACTCTGCCACTGATAACCAATCTCACTCCTCATGCCTAAGGGCACGGTCACACATGTGCGAATGCAGCCAAGTCGATATTCAGCTGATAAAGTTCACTAAAGTTCAACTGCATTTAGAATGCAAAGATGCAAATTTGCTTCGCAACTGGAAGCAATTTATTTTTCACCTCGTTGCTGGGAGGAGTGTGGCATGTGACCATGCCTTAAACCTATTTATTACACGGCTGTGTTAAATACTGGATTCTGATTGGTCAATCACGGCGTTCTGCGGTCTGTAATTTCTTTCTAACACACCGTTGCTATGTATAGTAAACCGTTGCTATGGGCGCAGCTCTGATGTCGGACTCTGGCGGTGTTTGGTAGCCGTGTCATAAGCGGGATAATGTACAGCGAGTCGGTCATTGTTGTGAGGAATCTCCTTCAGGGCGATGCTCTATCGCCCTGAAGGAGATTCTTTCTCAACAATCCCTTACGTAAGCAATCCAACCAACAAAGGCAATGAGTGCTAGCCAATCAGAGGAAAAGTAGGGAGGATCATGTCTTCGCCATAACACAAATCGTAATTTAGCTACCCGTCCGTGCAAGTACTGTTCATGTAGAAGTGTTTTAAATAGTCAGGTTTTAGAGTGCAGTGAGCATACGACCTAGATAAATGAGACCTGGATTATTCTGCACCAGCTAGGTGAGAGTTTGTAAACAGATATTTTGATATAATTTTGCTGATGTGAAACGCAGCCCCCCATTTACTTCAATTTATCCAGACTCTCTCTGGTTTTTGATTCTCCGTTCCCTATGGAGGCATGACAGAAAAACTAGGTTTTCTTCAAGAGTTCAAGGTAACACAGGGTAGGGATGTCACGAGAACCGATACTTCTTTACCAAGTTGATGCCAAAATTTTAAAAACGTGACGGTACTCTTATTCTACAGTACCGAAGGTACCGTACGATGTCTGTAATGGTCGTTGGTAGGGATGTGACAGTGAGGAAAATTTTCCCACCAGTTAATAAACTTGTGACAACACCGGTGTTACCGATTACACCAGACATTTTACAAGAAAAGATGACGGTCAATATGTGTAGAGCGCTGACTCTGATCTTTACTGTCGGGTGGCGGTGTGTCTGGCCTCTCCGGTAGCGCTTTTGCTGCGGGGCTCCGCTGCGGGGGTCTACCTGGCGCCGCTGCTCCGTGCACACCGGCTGTGACAGCTCCATCCGCCTCATGGCGATTACCTCATTAACGTTATGGTTCCCTTATGGCATTGAGATTAAACGTGAAATATTGCCAAATAGGTGCGTTAGCTTTTCGCTTCCACAATAAATCCTCCTACTCCTACTACTCTGAGCTGACGGATCAGATGCGTTCATGGTCAGTATGCAGTGTCCATCGTCTGACTATCGATTGATAGCACGCCGCTGATACGCCAAAAAGAACAACATGGGTCAATTATTTATTACTTAAAGGCTACATGCCTCTGTTATTTGTAATGTTCAAATGTTTTTAATAAAAGACTACGTGTTAAATTACAGTACAGGGGATTTATTGTTGTTGTTGTTGTTGTTTTTTACTGTGGTATCGAATGGGTATCGAGAATCGTGAAAATTCACTGGTATTGGTATCAACTACTAGATTTCTGGTATGGTGACATCCCTAACACAGGGTGAGCAACTGATATATGAATGATCATTTTGGGGGGTGAAGTATTCCTTTAAACCATAAACACAGAGCCTATATAGCATTTTAATAAACCACCCTGCCAAACAGAACAACATGTACTGTGTAGTGAATGAATTGTTCTGATCAGATTGTGTTATTGTGCAGCTCATCTCCAACCAGCTGCCTGTTGACAGCGGTTACTGTCGGTTACTGTCGGTTAGTCATCTTGTCTGTATGGAGCTAGTCTTCATGTGTGGACTGAACTAAAGCCTGTAAGCCAATGAGCTATGTGTGTTGTTGATAGTAGAAACAGCAGAACAACAGAGTGGTTAGCTGTCTGTCTGAGAGGTCTCCTTTCTCCGCTGTCAGTGGCTCAATGGTCAGGTGTCAGTCGGCCCTCTCAGATGTCAGCCTGGACTTCATCTGCTAACACAGTCCAGCCTGCTAGCTAGTCTGCTAGCCGTCTGTTAGCGCTGAGCTAACGTGAACCAGGCAGGCTGAAGATGTTAAAGCTATCTCTCTACAGCTCCGTCAGGCACCGCTGTGTGCGGTGCTGACAGCCCGGATAGTCGTCTCACCTTCGGACGTCAGTCTGCAGAAAGGCCGCAGCAGCTCCGCGAAGCTCAGGTTGTTCTTGCGAGTCACCGTCTCCGCTTCTTCACTACACAACACGGCCACCATGGGGACGAACGAGTCCTGGACGAACTCCTGCACGGACTGAACACACTGGGCCATGTCGGGACCAGCGGCGACACCAGCTAAACACACGGAACCGAGTCAACTGTCCTGGAGACTATCTCATCTCTAGAGCTCTGCTCCTCCTCTACTAGCAGACGGCAGCCATGTTGACTTCACCAGCAGACTTCCTGTTAGAGCTGAGCCGGTCAGCTGATGAGGCCTGACGACCACTTCCTGTTCCTCTCCACGGCAACAGCAACAGAACTCTGAGTGGGTCTAGAAGGGAACTCGAAAATCGCGAAATCTGATCCGCGATCTGTAAATAAATCTCTCGCGAGACTATATAAATATATATATATATATATACTGTATATCGTAGAGGCAATATACGTTGTTTGCCTTAACTCAGGGGTCAACAACCTTTACTGTCAAAAGAGCCATTTTAGGATAAAAATGTGTCTGGAGCCGCAAAACATTTGATCATTGTGATGAAGGTAACACAGTTTATAGTCTAAGTATATAGTATTTAAGTCTAATGCAGTGAGGGCCAAAGTGCAAATGTATGACGGAGTATTAGGGTCACATTGAGGAAAAAACATCTGAGATTTCCAGAATAAAGTCATAATATTCAGAGAAAAAAGTCGTAATATTACGAGAATTAAGTCATAACTTTACAAAAAAAAAAGAAAATAACAAGTAAAATTACTACTTCATAATGTGGACTTTATTCTCATAAAATTATGACTTTTTTCTCGTAAACTTCTGACCTTATTCTTGTGATATTATGATTTTATTCTCGAAATCTCCGATTCTTTTTCCCTCAATGTGGCCCTAATACTCCGTCGTACATTAGACCTACAACAATGATAAATAAAATTGAAAATGTAAACAAAAGCAGTTATTCATTTCCACTAATTTTTTTATAAATCCACAGAGAGCGACTGGAGAGGGGCTAAAGAGCCGCATGGGGCTCCGGAGCCGCAGGTTGCAGACCCCTGCCTTAACTATTCGAGACCAATGCCTAACCTTAACAATCTTGCGAGAGTTTCCCTAACTCGCAGGTTGGAAGGTAACTCCCAAACTGACACGACCCATAAACAGTGTGCACTATCAACACATCAATGTTTCACCTCATAACTACTTTATATGGAATGACAAGGATATTTTATACAAACACAAATCATGGGGATCATAGTTTCACAATATTAGTGATGGTCTTCTCTGTCAGAATAAAGGCTAATAATATCCCTGTAACTGCAGGGGAATATGCAGAAGTCTTTGGTGCAATAGATAGACAGCTTTATTGATCCCCATGGGGAAATTTGATTGCCACCAAGTCAGACAACAACAAACAAACAACAAAAACACAGTATTCACAATACACCAATAAATAAATAACATCATAAGAAGCCCTTTGAGACATAATCAACAGCTGAGAGGTACCATGGGTCTAGGCCATATCTAAAAATGTTCATTAAAATATCTGACCGCTGCTGGAATAAAAGAACTCCTGAATCAATACCCTCTGGAGTCTGTATGCTGTATCTCAGCCAAGGGTTAATGTCCAGTAGTTGCCCTTCTTATCTCCAACATACACTCCCATAAACAAAATGTGTTGTTTTCCAGTTATTCTGGTTATAAATAACAACAAGAGAGCTTTGTTCTAAAGAGATATTACTACATTTGACATGTGATTTCATATCGGGATCAGTTTGTGGATGATATGGTATGGAAGAAGGCCTGGCTTCTACCTAATCAATATTTAATCACCAATAAAGTTAAGGGTTGTACATACATATACATATATATGTATGTCTATATATCTATACATAGACACACATATATACACATATATACATATACATATGTATACATACATATATACAGATACACATATACATATATAAACATACACATACATACATAATACATAACATACATACATACTGTATATATATATATATACATATATATATATAGCCATTCTGATTTGGCTATATATATACAGTATATATACATATATATACTGTATATATATACATATTAAGGGTGTGACAAAATATCGTGCCACGAAATATCGTGATATAAAAACGTGACGATATGCATCGTCGAGGCAAAAAACTGAATCGCGATATCAAGGCATAATAGGTTCTACGTAAGGTGACCTTGAGTGTTTTGAAAAGGCGCCCATAAATAAAATGTATTATTATTATTATTATTATTATTATTATTATTATTATTATTGTTATTATTATTATTATTACGCACATACGGGCTCCGGGGCTGAAGCTGCAGCCTCTTCCTGCTGCTCTGCAAGGCCTATGGAAGGAGGCTGAGTTTGCGTCATATCTTTGGGGTACAACACATGCGCAGTAAAATCTGGTCTGCACTCACCGAAAATGAACCAATCGCGACGCACGGCCGCAGCTTCACTTACACCGCGCATGTGTCATACCCAATACCATAGACATATATAGAGATACAATTGTTCTGATAAGAAATGTTTATATTGTTGTTATTCGTGTAATATATCATTTTAAAGCTCTTTTTGTGCTCTTTATGCTGGAACTATCCATGGGCATATCAGATCAATATGGAGCTAGTTATAAGGGCATTTGGAGTGGCATTCAGAATTTGCCCAATTACAGCATTAGAGGTCAAAAGTCAAATTCTCTTGTCCTCAGTGTCATGACAATGTGACCGATGGATAGATTATGGTCTAAGCTTTACATATTGATATCTGACTTCATGATATTGTGTGTTGGTTACCCTCTTTTATACTGGATCTATGTGTAAAATGGCGAAAAAAGATGGAAAAACTTTAATGATGGAGGGATGAAAAAAGGAGTGATAGCACATAGAAAGCTACCACTGCTGCAATGCTATCATACATTTTCCAACACTAGGGACATAGACCTTTAAAAAAAATCCCCATGTGACACAGTCCCTCCAAAGTGGCACGACGGCCAAATTTTGGGGGTCAGGCTCATGGACTATTGTGAAATTATCAGTTTCACAGACATGCAGTTCAGAGGAGTGTAAATAACACTAAAGTCAAATAAATGATGAGTAAAGCTGCAGCTCTTCCAGTACGCAGCGATCCAGTAAGGACAGCACACACAGAGCAGACAGACGGTCTACCTGGATGTCATGGATCAACTGTTGGTGCTGCTGCTGCTGCTGTGGAGCTCAGGTAGGACTCTGCTTTAAACATGATGTGTTACAGTTTTTCTCAATTGTTTACACACAAATACTGGTACTTGACACACAATGACCACAACATGTAACTCATGCACCAACCCCCTGAACCAATTCTGCTAAACTACAAGCACAATTCCTGCTTTACACTCAAATTGCAGTTCTAAAACACACTTTTTTCAAAACACTACATACAATTCTCTGCATTTGGCACAATTTTCATGAAGAAAATCTCGTTTTCACAAGGAACACACTGTCATTCAAAATTCTAAAGTCAATTGCCCTACTATGCACACTGACTCATCACATGGTCAAACACCTGTCACACAGTGTAACAATTAGCAATCAGTTGATGCTTTTCATGGCTGGATTCGACATGCTAAGCGATATTTCCCCCGCTGCTTGGTCAGGGAAAACATTGCCTGTGATGTAGATGAGGTGCTGTGGCCAGACCGAAACAGAAGAGAGGATGCAGCATAGTTTTTTTTTTCGTTTTTTTTTTACTGTAACTGTATACAGTAAATTCTTCTGTACACTTATGTATGTACTGTCTGTAGTAAGTGTAACACTGAACAAAAAAAAGGCCTAAGTCATTATGATGAATGGAGAAGAAGTGTTTTCCATTCATCATAGTGTTTTACATTGAGCACATCAGTGTTCAACTGGTTCTTATAAATGTCTATTCATATGATGGTTTGTGTGTGTCATTTGAAAACAAAATACCATTTTGAGAAGAAATAACATTGTTTTGAATGTAAAGTTTCATTTTGCAGGAGAATTGAGGGGTTTTGCCCATTGTGTGTGTGTTTTTTGATTTGTGTGTAGAGTTCTGAGAGTATGAGGCATGCTTTCAGAAAACGTGTGTAAACAATCGAGAAAAACTGTATTATTCACACATTTATATTGATCTTTAAATCAGAGAACAAACTGATCACACACACACACCAAGGCTGTATTCTAACCCACATATTACACTAGTAGTACAACCTCATACTATACTAGTATTACGTACTGATTTGGCCAAAATGTAGCATGTAGAATGTGAACAAAAGCTAATCTACAGTATGCCAAAAATAACCCGATATCGTACTGAGAAGAGGAGAGGGAAGAGGAGAGGGAAGAGGAGATGGAAGAGGAGATGGAAGAGGAGATGGAAGAGGAGAGAGAAGAGGAGAGAGAAGAGGAGAGACAAGAGGAGAGAAGAGGAGAGAGAGGAGGAGAGAAAAGGAGACAGAAGAGGAGAGAGAAGAGGAGAGAAGAGGAGAGAGAGGAGGAGAGAAAAGGAGACAGAAGAGGAGAGAGAAGAGGAGAGGGAAGAGGAGAGAGGGGAGGAGAGAAGAGGAGAGAGAAGAGGAGAGAGAAGAGGAGAGAGGAGGGAAGAAAAAACGGGAGAGACCATAGACATATCTACATAGACATACAGTATATACATAGACATGTAGACATAGACATACAGTATATACATACAAAGACATGTATACATAGACATACAGTTTATACGTACATAGACATGTATACATAGACATACAGTATATACGTACATAGACATGTATACATAGACATACAGTATATACGTACATAGACATGTAGACATAGATATACAGTATATACATAGACATATATACTGTACATATACATATATCCATATATCCATAGACATGTATACATAGACATAGTGTATATACATAGGCATATATACATAGACATGTATACATAGACATATATACATAGGCATGTATACATAGACATACAGTACATAGACAAATATACATAGACGCCACATTGAATCCTGGATCGTACCCATATCCTGGACCCTATACAAGTGAACGGGGGAGCTGCTGTTTTTCTGGATAAAAAGCACTATAACGTCTACATTTCTCAACCAGTCGTTTTATATTCAAACGTTTATGATCTACGAGGAGTAATGTTAAGCTAAAGTTAATTTTTTTTTCATTTTCCCAAAGATTTTGGTGAAAAACTGTTAAATACGTTAACGTCACTGCCTCCGGTTCCTGGATCAGCGGTCTGTCCTTCGATATGGTGGGATTCAATCAATTATTAGGTCATTATTAAAACTAGTACTATCATATCAGAAAAGAGACTCCATAAACTCCATAATCTTATACACACTTTATTCTGCTTTTAGACATAATTTACCACACCGCCCATCCAGAGTGGATCCTGAAATTAGCACCGCTATGTACTGAATCGAGAATCGATTATAAATTGAGTATCTATTTTGAATCCACTCTTGAAATACTGAACGATTCACACCCATATTGTTCTGCATACTGCTGACTAAATGAACGATTAAATTTGCAGACTGTGAACACTCAACGAGACGCACGACGCACGACGCACGACGCACGACGCACGACGTGCGTCGTGCGTCGTGTATCACCTGTATCACCTGTATCACCTGTATCACCTGTATCACCTGACTGACGGCCGGGCCGGTATCAAGGCACCCCGCCAGCGGCTACGTCGCATCTCCAAAAATGAACTTAAAACAATAAATATTTGTGTATTTTTACAGGACTCCAGGCTGAAGAAAACCACACCTCAACAGGTAAATAAAAAAAGAGACAAAAATCAATAAAGTCAAGTCTCAGTTTCATCTTTTCTTAAATTAACTTCTTTTACTGGTGACTCTCTTGTTTCTGTTCAGAGTCCGTCAGGTTGGTGGGAGGAGACGGTCGCTGTGCAGGAACACTGGAGGTGAAACATCAGGGAGACTGGAGACCAGTGAGTGGCTATTACTGGACCCTGAAGGACGCAGCTGTTGCCTGCAGAGAGCTGGACTGTGGCTCTGCTGTTTCTGTCAAACAGAAAGAGGAGTCCTCATACAGATCTGTGTGGTGGATCATGTCAAACTGTGTTCATTCTAGATCTGCTCTGAGGAAGTGTGCAACATCAGATACTTCTTCCGCCATCCTGGATCTCACCTGCTCAGGTAAGCCCATCAGTGACATCATCGATGACATCATCTATGACAATAATCTTCCCAGGTTGACACACACACAGGCATCAGCTAGAATCACAGCAGACTGTCTCTGGCAGGAGTCTGTTGATCTGCTGCCTCCATAAATCAGGTGCTGAATGCACCAAGATATTAATCTGTAGATATATTGGTGTCGAAGTGAAAAAAGCAAACGCACCTATTTGGCAATATTTCAGATTTAAACCCAAATACTATGAGGGGACAATGACAATAAGGTTAATGAGCTAATCGCCGCAGGGAGGACGGAGCGGTCACAGCCGGTGTGTGCGGCGCAGCGGCGCCGGGTAGACCCCTACAGCCCCTCAACAAAAGCTCCACTGGAGAAGCAATACACACCGCCACCCGACGGTCAGCGCGCTACACATATTGACCGTCATCTTTTCTTGCAACACTGTATATATTGCCAAAGCATATTCAAATGATGAAAAATGTACATTAATTACATTTCATTAACATCAGTAAAATAAAATAGAAATCATAACGCTCTGTAAGTCAAAAGTTGTTGGAACAACGATATCAACAGGAAACAAAGCAAACTAACAAACAATCAAACAACAACAAGGTGCAGACAGCTGTCCCTGTCCCTCAGTTTATGTCCCTGTCCCTGTCCCTGTCTCTCAGTTTATGGCAGACTGCTACCAGCTCACAGCTCTTAGTGCTCACTCAGTCTGGCCTTTTTTCAAGGTTCTTCTTAAATGTAGATCAGTAACCATGCTCAAATAGTCTGCTGTGGTGTACTGTTGGTTTAGAGCCAGACAGCGCTGCATTCTGCTCTGTGCCTTTGTTTCTGTTTGCCAATAGGTGATGTAGTTTAGTTTTAACTGTGTTGTAATTCCGCTTCAGAGATGAAAAAATAGGTAGAAAAAATATGTATCTTTATAATTGTATTTCTCTTGTTCAAGACGTTTTTCTCTCTCTTAACAATCCAAATGTTTTGTGGTAAATCAGGAGCTCTTCTTTAGCATGTCTCCATGCTCTGTCTCTCTCTCTATTTTATCTCCTATCATCTCTCCAGACTCTGTCAGGCTGGTGAATGGGACTAGTCTGTGCTCAGGCAGACTGGAGGTGAAGCCTAACCATTCTAACCAGGGGTGGTCCTCAGTGTGTGAAGCTGACTTTGACCAGCAGGATGCAGAGGTGGTCTGTAGGCAGCTTGACTGTGGGGCTCCTTCAGTCCTCCAGGGGGCGCTCTATGGAGAAGTGGAGGATCCAATGTGGACCAAAGAGTTCCAGTGTGGAGGCAATGAGTCTGCTCTCCTGGACTGTAGAAGCTCTGGCTCAGATAGAAACACCTGCTCACCTGGCAAAGCTGTAGGACTCACCTGCTCAGGTAGAAGAGGAGCTGCAGCTCTGATCTGGTTCATTTCTGTTCTAATGAAACTAACTTTATTCTTTTACTGACGACTCTCTTGTTTCTGTTCAGAGTCCGTCAGGTTGGTGGGAGGAGACAGTCGCTGTGCAGGAACACTGGAGGTGAAACATCAGGGAGACTGGAGACCAGGGAGTGGCTATTACTCAACTCTGAAGGAAGCAGCTATTGCCTGCAGAGTGCTGGACTGTGGCTCTGCTGTTTCTGTCAAACAGAAAGAGGAGTCCTCATACAGATCTGTGTGGTGGATCATGTCTGACTGTGTTCAGTCTGGATCTTCTCTGAGGGACTGTGCAACATCAGCTTCCTCTGAATACATCCTGGATCTCACCTGCTCAGGTAAACCCATCAGTGACATCATCGATGACATCATCTATGACAATAATCTTCCCAGGTTGACACACACACAGGCATCAGCTAGAATCACAGCAGACTGTCTCTGGCAGGAGTCTGTTGATCTGCTGCCTCCATAAATCAGGTGCTGAATGCACCAAGATATTAATCTGTAGATATATTGGTGTCGAAGTGAAAAAAGCAAACGCACCTATTTGGCAATATTTCAAATATAAACCCAAATACTATGAAGGGACAATGACAATAACGTTAATGAACTAATCGCCGCAAGGAGGACGGAGCGGTCACAGCCGGTGTGTGCGGCGCAGCGGCGCCGGGTAGACCCCTACAGCCCCTCAGAAAAAGCTCCACTGGAGAGGCGAGACACACCGCCACCCGACGGTCAGCACGCTACACATATTGACCGTCATCTTTTCTTGCAACACTGTATATATTGCCAAAGCATATTCAAATGATGAAAAATGTACATTAATTACATTTCATTAACATCAGTAAAATAAAATAGAAATCATAACGCTCTGTAAGTCAAAAGTTGTTGGAACAACGATATCAACAGGAAACAAAGCAAACTAACAAACAATCAAACAACAACAAGGTGCAGACAGCTGTCCCTGTCCCTCAGTTTATGTCCCTGTCCCTGTCCCTGTCCCTCAGTTTATGGCAGACTGCTACCAGCTCACAGCTCTTAGTGCTCACTCAGTCTGGCCTTTTTTCAAGGTTCTTCTTAAATGTAGATCAGTAACCATGCTCAAATAGTCTGCTGTGGTGTACTGTTGGTTTAGAGCCAGACAGCGCTGCATTCTGCTCTGTGCCTTTGTTTCTGTTTGCCAATAGGTGATGTAGTTTAGTTTTAACTGTGTTGTAATTCCGCTTCAGAGATGAAAAAATAGGTAGAAAAAATATGTATCTTTATAATTGTATTTCTCTTGTTCAAGACGTTTTTCTCTCTCTTAACAATCCAAATGTTTTGTGGTAAATCAGGAGCTCTTCTTTAGCATGTCTCCATGCTCTGTCTCTCTCTCTATTTTATCTCCTATCATCTCTCCAGACTCTGTCAGGCTGGTGAATGGGACTAGTCTGTGCTCAGGCAGACTGGAGGTGAAGTCTAACCAGTCTAACCAGTCTAACCAGGGGTGGTCCTCAGTGTGTGAAGCTGACTTTGACCAGCAGGATGCAGAGGTAGTCTGTAGGGAGCTTGGCTGTGGGGCTCCTTCAGTCCTCCAGGGGGCGCTCTATGGAGAAGTGGAGGATCCAATGTGGACCAAAGAGTTCCAGTGTGGAGGCAATGAGTCTGCTCTCCTGGACTGTAGAAGCTCAGACTCAGATAGAAACATCTGCTCACCTGGCAAAGCTGTTGGACTCACCTGCTCAGGTAGAAGAGGAGCTGCAGCTCTGATCTGGTTCATTTCTGTTCTAATGAAACTCACTTTATTCTTTTACTGACGACTCTCTTGTTTCTGTTCAGAGTCCGTCAGGTTGGTGGGAGGAGACAGTCGCTGCGCAGGAACACTGGAGGTGAAACATCAGGGAGACTGGAGACCAGTGAGTGGCTATTACTCAACTCTGAAGGAAGCAGCTGTTGCCTGCAGAGAGCTGGACTGTGGCTCTGCTGTTTCTGTAGGAGAGAGAATAGAGTCCTCATACAGATCTGTGTGGGGGATCATGTCTGACTGTGTTCAGTCTGGATCTTCTCTGAGGGACTGTGCAACATCAGCTTCCTCTGATTGCACCCTGGATCTCACCTGCTCAGGTAAACCCATCAGTGACATCATCTATGATAATAATGTACCCAGGTTGACACACACAGGCACCAGCTAGAATGGCAGCAGACTGTCTCCAGCAGCCATGATGGAGTCTGATGAGTATCGGCCTCGGTAAATCAGCTGCCGAATGCACCAATATTATTATTCTGTTTCCCATCCATCCCCCTGCCTCTCCTATTGACCTTCTTCATGAGTCTGACCCTTAAAGGCTATAACTGATAAGTTAAGAACAGCCTGGTCTCAGGAAATAGGTGAGGGCAAAGATGATTTGAGCTGGGAGGCTATCCTGGTAAGGTCCACCACTCTTCTATTTGTGCTAGGCACAGGTTGATTCAGTGCAAAATGATCCAAAAGGCACACTGGAACAGGTGATAGCCCAGAGTCAACCCAAATATTGATCTAACATGTATCCGCCGCCACAGAGACCCTGCAAATCGAATTCAATATGTATTGGTCCTGTCCCTCCCTAACTACCTATTGGGAATCTGTATATAATACACTCTTTCAGGTGGCTGTATCCCTCTTGAGCCTTCACCTGACGCTTCTTTATTCGGCGTCAAACTATTAGTGCACCGTTTTGTAATGCCGCTCCAAATTGACCTTCTTTGGTAAAGCCATGTTCACATTGTAGATAAGACAGACAGAGTTAGAGTATGAGGCAACAAAAGGATGATCCTTCTCCCAGTCTGAATAAAAATGTTTTTGATCTTTTGGCTTTCGATATTTGTGTTTTGAGCTAACTTAGCTAATCGATGGCATGGACCGCTCTAAACTTCTCCAGTCTGTCACTGTCAATGAGCAGTGAAAAGATGTGTCCTGATGATGAACTCATGTTGGAACTGTTCTGAGTCCAGTTTGAATCACTGAATTGTTGTTTCATGACATCTTTTTATTTAGCGTCTGGTGTCTTTTATCTCTCTCTATTTTATCTCCTATCATCTCTCCAGACTCTGTCAGGCTGGTGAATGGGACTAATCTGTGCTCAGGCAGACTGGAGGTGAAGTCTAACCAGTCTAACAAGGGGTGGTCCTCAGTGTGTGAAGCTGACTTTGACCAGCAGGATGCAGAGGTGGTCTGTAGGGAGCTTGACTGTGGGGCTCCTTCAGTCCTCCAGGGGGCGCTCTATGGAGAAGTGGAGGATCCAATGTGGACCAAAGAGTTCCAGTGTGGAGGAAATGAGTCTGCTCTCCTGGACTGTAGAAGCTCAGGCTCAGATAGAAACAGCTGCTCACCTGGCAAAGCTGTTGGACTCACCTGCTCAGGTAGAAGAGGAGCTGCAGCTCTGATCTGGTTCATTTCTGTTCTAATGAAACTCACTTTATTCTTTTACTGACGACTCTCTTGTTTCTGTTCAGAGTCCGTCAGGTTGGTGGGAGGAGATAGTCGCTGTGCAGGTACACTGGAGGTGAAATATCAGGGAGACTGGAGACCAGTGAGGGACGGTATCTCTGCCTGGACCCTCAAGGAAGCAGCTGTTGCCTGCAGACACTTGGACTGTGGCCCTGCTGTTTCTGTAGGACGGAGAAATGAGTCCTCACTTAGATCTGTGTGGTGGATCAGGTCTGACTGTGTTCAGTCTGGATCTTCTCTGAGGGACTGTGCAACATCAGATTCCTCTCTCTACATCCTGGATCTCACCTGCTCAGGTAAGTCCATCAGTGACATCATCTATGACAGTAATGTTTCCAGTATGTCCCTTCCTCCGTCACAGTGACAATTGGTGGTTTCCATTGGACTGAACTGTAAAGTCATCCAGGACAATGACATCCTAAAGTGTAGAGAAGTGTATGGCAAGCCGTTTTAACATTTAATAGCTCAGCTTAACTATCCAGAATTAACATCAGAGATACCTACAACTACATTTTGGCTAGTCGTATTTACATTGTGACTAATCAGAATTTTTTTTACCAGATATCTACGTATAATGTCGTTGTGACGAGTCAAAACGACAGTTAGAGATATCTGGAATTCAGTTCTGACTATCCTAAATTACAGTTACAGATATCTCAAACCTCATTATAACTAGTCAGAATTGTTGTCATGACGTTGCTCATTAAGGCTTCCCATTGGATATCAGCCCAACAGAGCATCTGAACAGTGTTAGCAGAAGCCTTTGCTAACTTGGATAGTTCGGTTAAGCGTGAAAGATATTCACAGATTCAAACTTCCCGGATCAATAACTCATAAGAGAAACATAGTTAAAACACCAACAAGGGCTCTTTCTAACCGTAGTAAGGTAGTCAACGAGCTACAGCCTCGTTTTAATCACAACGAGCCCTCCTCCGAGCTGGACACATGACATTGGTCTGTCTGTAGGCCTTTCCCATTTCCCAGTTTGTACATCCTCGATTCTTTTCCTCGCCTCCTCTCCTCGCGTCTTAGTCCCGCCCATGAGAGATGCGAGCTGAGGAGGCGAGGTAGAGACGCGAGGAGAGAGGAGTTGGATTTTACTTAATTTTGTACTTAAGGAATTTTTTTATTTCTTAAGAATTTGACTTAATTTTGTACTTAAGGAATTTTCTTATTTCATAATAGAGGACAGGAGGAAGGACTGATACTGACTGATGGAGGACAGAAGAAAGGAGGAAGGACTGATACTGACTGATGGAGGACAGAGGACAGGAGGATTTTGTGGCTTTTGAATAAATGGCTACTTTTTCAGTCATATATTTTCATCATTCAAGTTTTGTTAAAATTATTGTTATAATATCGTATCAAGATCATGAACCCAATATCGTGTATCGTGAGATGAGTGAATCGCCACATCCCTAATACATATATATACTGTATATACATACCTTTACATACAGTACAGTATATACATATATACAAATATAAACATACATAATATATAACATACATACATATACACACTATACTGTATATATATATATATATATATATATATATGAATACAGGTATATTCAGACAGACAGGACAGACATTAAAGCATGTAAACATGTTCTAGTAGACACCCAAAATACAAGTACGTGAACGGAAAAAAGAGCATGATATGTCCCCTTTAATTCTTTGTGGCATACAGTACATTCAACCTCAGGGATGCTGGTCCATATTGACATGATGGCATCACACGGTTGCTAGCACATCCACGATGTGACTCTCCTGTTCCTCCACATCCCAAAGCTGTTCTATTGGATTGAGATCTGGTGACAGACTGGGAGTACAATGAACTCATTGTCATGTTCAATAAACCAGTTTGAGATGATTTGAGCTTGTGACATGGTGCGTTGTTCTGCTGGAAGTAGCCATTAGTGGTCATAAAGGGATGGACATGGTCAGCAACAATATTCATTTGGTAGCATGTGTTGACTTATTTCAACAGTCATGCTGATGGGGTTGACCGTTTGTCTCTTGTAAACAGTAAATGCTTTGACAAACCACAAGGAAGGCGTTTCATTTTGTCTTTCACTTTAATACAATATCAGCAGCACAGTAGAAACATTATATACAATACAGTCAATACCATCTGGCACATATTGTGACTCAACTAGGGTAATAATGCGACGACCTTTTGCCAGTCAGGTGGGCAAAAGCCTAGTTTACCATTCAGGATCGGATCAACACTGCGCTGCAGAACTCAGAGACCCGGCTTCATGTGTCCAGGTATGAAGGCAGTCATGTGATGTTTCGCAGGTGGTAGAAGGCACATGTTACACAGAAAGTTATCTGGGGGGGGGGTTACTTGATGTTGCGAAATATGCGGCGAGCGTGACTGGTTTTCATGGCGGCCAGAGCGGCCTCCAGTGTGGAGATGAGGTGCAGGAGGGTACTGGGGTCTGTCTGGAGAACCTTCTTGCTGTGGTCACTGTGGCCCGTCAGGAGCAGACGCATCGTCAGCGTGGGAATGACCAGCTGACGGACTGGACGACTCGCCAACTGGCAGGAAGGAGTGGGGGAAACCACAATAAGAAGTGACGGAGAAACATATAGAAGAAGAAGTTCAAATCTGAACATTGGTAAACGGAACCTTTACAGCTCCAAGTGCCAAAAACACAACATATATGAGCACGCATATTTTTTCAGTTTGTAGAGTACCCTGACTTCCTCCTTTCCTAATTTCATACCTGCAGGCTCGCAAGTTCTGATGGCGGAAAGTGATTCGATAATTGATCAGTTTAAAACTACTATGAGGAACTATCATTTTGTGTTGGTTTTGGCGGTCCCTGTGGACAAAAGCGGTAGTGTTTCCGAACACCAGAGTCCCTTTAGAAAACCTCTCATTTTACTGCAGCAGAGTCCGACAGTCTGCCCCGCTCAGTCCTGGTTCTGGTTCTCCCGTGCCTCCCTTCCCTCCAGCGGGCCCAGTACGGCCTGGGCCTCCAGCAGCGTGGTGTCGGTGTCGGCTCCCGGTGGAGCAGCGAGGCGAAGCTCTGCTCCTGGCCGAAGGAAGAGCCGCTGCTCCCGGGCGCGGAGCTCTCCACCTCCCGCCGAAGCTCCGACTGCAGGTCGCTGCCGGAGGCCCCGCTGGAGTCTGAGCTGAAGGAGTTTCTGGTCAACCTGTGTGATTTCGTCTGATTTCACCGGAATCCGACCCCGGTGGCACCGATGACGAGCATTAAGAATAACTACATAGAAACAGCCAGTCTTCTCTCTGATGGTCTTGTTTACTAGGTACAGGCCATATAGAGGCATCAGGATTAAACTGAGACGGTTTCATCACCAGTTAAAAGTTCCTCACAGTAACTTTGATGAACAAACACATAAAAAGATTGCACATAGCTGAATATAAAAAACATATTTAGCCCAAATTCCATTTGAATCCACAGCAGCTTAACGAGTTTATATACACACAGAAACACAAACACACCTGTACATCCAGCCTCCATTCCAGGTTGTGGTAGGCAGGCAGGTTGGAGGGTAGCTGACTCAGGATGCTGCGGATCTGACTGTGGTGTTGCAGGTAGAGCTGCAACATAAACCCACACACACTCAGCTAGAGAGCAGGGAACTGTCACTCAAAGAGTACACTGCAAATCACCTCAGATCAATAAAACACAGTCAAAGTCACCTGTAAGAGGATCTGGTTAAGCTCTTCACCGAAGCCCAAAACCAACACGGAGTCCAGGAAATCCACTTCAGAGATCTACGAACACACACACACACACACACACACACACGGTGTTCAAGTTCAAGTGTTCAATTTGGTTAGAATTTAGAGAGCAGTGTGGTCGCTGTTAACGGCAGTAACCCGCTGTTAACGACGGTAACCCGCTGTTAACGGCGGGTTACTGTCAGTTACCCGCCGTTTACGACAGTAACCCGCTGTTAACACCAGTAACGCCAGTAACGCCAGTAACCCGCTGTTAACGACAGTAACCCGCTGTTAACGGTTGTTAACTGAAAACGTCTATGGTGCGTGCATATTAGAGCGTGCCCGTGCGGTACACTTAAAGGGACTATTTGTAACTTTCAGAAATGCTTGTTAACAACGGCACCTGTGGCTGTAAAGTCAACTCAAGTCAGCGTCCTGTTGCTCACGCTTGCTCGCTCTAAATATACCTGAACGAGCATCGCTCAAAACAGTGAGGCGACACACGTCAGCTAAAACACAATATCACTCTATATGTCAGCTGCTTGGCAGTAATGTTAGCTGACCAGACAAAGGTCTCTCCATGAATCACTGCTGATCCTAGTGTTGGCTTTTCCTGCCTCAGCGCAGGCTGAGGCAGCGGGGCTCCGCAGCGAGTAACGTTATCGCCTCCGCCCGCGGCCGGAGAGAGCAGGGAGACATCGGCACCCGGTCGTTAACGAGACGATAATGTTTCTCGCTGCGGAGCTCCGTCACTTCACAAGACACGGAAAACCTCTGTTGGTCTGGAGGAGCTGCAGCAGTTATTTCTGCACAAACGTCCACTGTACATTCACTAGATATTCTCAGAGCTACTAACTCTCCTGCAGTGTGTAGTGTGCGCGCGTTCACGTCTAGAGGTGGAGCGAGTATGCGAGAACGCGCGCAGTGTCTGAGTGAAGGCAAGCAGGCAGAGGAGCAGAGGCTCCGGCCACACGCGAGCGCGCATATGCGATTGCGCATGTGTCCCGACCCGGTACATTTATACGCTTAAAAAGTTACAAACAGTCCCTTTAAGTGTCCCGGTTTGGGGGTTTGAAAATATGGTCACTGTATGGTCACTGTAGATATAAGAGAATATAGCAGGCTGAGTTTCACCACTGCTCATTTTAGGAAGAAGCAAGCCAGAAGCAAGAAAACATCTTCTCTGTTTAGATTATCAAACGGACAATGAACCATAGAGGTTTGTTTCTGGATTCTGGCTGCTAGCGTTAACGTTAGCTAGCGTTAGCACCATGGCACATGCAATGGCAGCTGCATGTGGACAATGAACCTGATCTGTTGAGTGGACCGTCAGAGTAGTGTAGACAATGTCAAACAATCTTTATGAACCTCTGCCATGTCAAACACAGAGAGAAGTGTCCCAGTGTGTGTGAGTCACCATGTGTTTGGAGCTCTCGGTCATCAGGAACATCAGGCCTTCCACTCCATGCTGCACCATTTCCACAGGAACACACAGCTTCCCTGCAAGCAGAGGCTCATTATGCTTTTACTCTGACATCCTGGCAGGTGGTACAGTACATGCTGCAAGTAGGTAGCATGTCCTAATGAATACTAACGACTAATAATAATGAACTTAGACCACCCCTATAATCATGGGAAGTATTGGTTAGTCAACACATAAATCAAAGCAGATTAGTATGAGTCCACCAATACCACAGTGTGGACTAGTGCTGTTAGCAGCAGTCGGAGTGGACCAATCAGCTGCTTGGTAAGGAGGATGTAATGAAAGCTGTGTTCTTACTGGCTGCTCCCTCATAGATCTTGGGACTGGTTCCTCTCCTTAAGAACTCCAGCGCGATGCGACCAAACTCTCCAACCACTGAGGACAAAAGACACGTGGACACATATGCTCAGTTTAATACAGGATTATATATAGATAGAAGTGAGAGACTCTTCTGGTATTTATGCAATGATCCAATGATTCACACAGAAACAGCACCTGACAAACAAGAGACGTACGTGGACCTTCAACCAGAGACGGGTCACCGCCATTATCAAGAACAAATGTTCCTTCGGTGTCAGCCACATGCAGAGGGCTGCTATGCTACTCCAACTGGTTTGACTGGTAGTGTAGAGAGTATCATACAGTGTCCAATGTCTCTGACCCACTCAGTTTAATATAACATTGAATGCACAAGGGACGTAATAATGAAGAAAATTAAAAATAACTATGTCATAACAGTGGCACATAACAGCAGTAAATCACAGAGCGGTGCTAACTGACAACTAAGAAACATACTTTACATAAAGTCACATAATAAATAAGAGTAGTTCACCTACTCTTACTTAGGTCATGTATCTGAATCTTTCTTCCACTACTGTGTACTATAAATGATAACTATAATGTGGTAGTTGTGAGTTAGCCTGACGTCCCCCTTATGGCAGGACAGAGAGCAGGCCTCCCCTCAGTGTCCACAGAGACGGCTGTAGTTGGTCTCATGCTCCTTCTCTCATCACTATTAATAATAATATAATAATATAATCACATCTGACTGACTTCCTATGACTGATGTGATGATTATGATAGTGTTATTAGGTCGGGGCATTTCCATCCACCTGTTCTATGCACATTTTCAATTCACGCACAAAACAACCTGAGTGAAAACAGCAAACATTTGAGAAGAAAATCTGGACCGGCCGACACATGTTCCTGTTTGGCTCGCCACCGGACCAACCTACAGCTGGGCAGTAGCATTTCCTTTAAAGTGGCAGTAGGCAGTATATTTTTGGCATCATTGGGCAAAAGTTCCATAATAACCTTTCAGCATATTGTAATTCAAGTGTTCTGAGAGATAACTAGACTTCTGCTCCTCCTCATGGCTCTGTTTTCAGGCAAAAAAACATTTGAGGAGAGAAATAGACATTAACGTAACATAATATTGATTCATATTTGATCAGCGCTGCCTAGTTTGACCGTTTGGTCGGAGTTGGCGAGCCGGCTCTCATAGACAGCAGCTGGACAGCAGACCTCAGATCAGCTCTTACTGCTTGTTTTCCTCCGGTCTGTGAAATCTTGCAGATGCCGTTAGGAGCACCGGAGGATACAGAGGCACATGATTTTTTTCAGGTTACCTGTTTCATGTACTACTGTCACGATATAGCAACCGTTTTATAAAAATAACTTTTTTTAATCATATTTGCTCCAACTCGCCTACTTCAGCTTTAAGCCCGCCACCCAGCCCTCGCTCCAGCCTCGGTCTGGGTCTCACTCACATGAACGGAGGAAGGGAAATAATTCTGGATTCAACTATTAGTGTATTTTACAACTTTTAGGACCTAATGATTTAAATAAGGACTATTACAGTGTCCGGTTCTCTTGTATGGCTCAGAAACATGGCGAACAACAAAAACATCTCTCAAACAAATCCACTCCTTTATCAACAGATGCCAAAGACAGATCCTACGCATAATCTGGCCAAACACCATCAGCAACATCAGACTATGGGAAGTAACAAGACAGGAACTCATCGATACCCAGATCAGGTAGAGGAAATGGAATTGGATCGGTCATCACGTGAGACACCACGTGATACCAACATCAGTATACTATTGGCTTGTTAGAGGTAGGAACCAAACATTCATTTTGAACCCATCAAACGTCTTATAATGATTCATTCACAGTCATAATTTCTTTTTGAGGGAAAAGCCATACTTTTATTCTGTGGATGTATTATTGTCTAAAAATTATTCGTTTACATAAAAATGTCATTAATAAGACCTTTAAATAGCAGTAAAAACAGTAAACTCACGTCTCAGATCACAGTCCTGCTAATCATCCGGGTCTCTCCCGCGTAACGTACACTAAATGCCCCCCCACTAGTATGTAGTATGTTAGTATGTTGGTGTTAACATAGCATGTTAGCATGGTGAGGTGTACAACCAGCTGACAGTCAGCCGTTAACTGTTACAGCAGCCAACACGTTGTCACGGTTACTGATCCAAGACCAGCTACTGACCTGCTGCATCAACCTTCGGCAGGAAGGAGAGATGCTCTTTATGGTCCTCAGACAGAACCAGCAGCATCCTGAACAACCGGCAGAGCCCCGAACAACCGGCGGAGTCCTGAACAACAGTCAGAGTCCGGAACAGTCGGCAACAGAACCCTGAACCAGGCCTATAGCAGGAGGCTGGGACCAGACTGGGTCCCGGGTCTCGGGGTCTGACACCTGCGCAGTGTAACTGGAGCTGCGCGTTGCTATTGGCTCAATTTCAGCCGGTACGGACCAGGTTCTACTGCGCATGTGTTGTACCCCGAAGATATGACGCGTAGATGACGCGGGGTCTAGCCTCCTTTCTATAGGCCTCGTCCTGAAACCGGAAGAGCAGCTGGCCCGCAGCTTTTCTTCTTCGGTGGTGTCTTCAGCATTGCTGCCCTCTACTGGACAGGACAGTCCCAGTCCCGGTCCGCTACTCATGACTGTGATGTGGGCAGAAGAAGTTACACAAAGTGTTCAATATTAATATAAATGAGACGTGAAAAAATATTGAACCTTGATATTGTGAAAAAACAAATGCGTTTTTATAAAATATACTTGGAAAAAAAAGTTCGTAAACTTGTGTTTGGTGGATTATTTCTCTGTTGTTACAATGCTAATTGGCATTGTGTTTTACATCGTTGGAAAGCCTGTTTATTTACCTTCGCAATGATGTCCAACTTGTAAGGATCATGCGTTTGTGGGATGAGCAGCACAGCTGATTATGTGGGGAGTGCCCAAGAAACATTTGCCAAAATGCTCCGTCAATGGTAAACAGTGTATTCTCCTGTTGGTGTTGACTCTGGTTTTGAGTTGTTTGGTGGATTGAATGATTGAACTCTCTATCAGTAACAAGGAACCAACAAGACGTATGGGCCTCAGGAGCCTCAGTAGCGGGTGGAAGATCCATACGTAGCCACAACAGCCTGGCACCTCCTCCTCATGCTGGTCACCAACCTGGTCACACGTTGCTGTGGGATGACGTTCCATTCCTCAACCAGGATTCGTTGCAGGTCAGCCAGCGTGGTTGTGTTGGTCACTCTAACACGTACAGCACGCCCAAGCTGATCCCACAAGTGTTGAATTGGGTTGAGGTGTGGACTCTTGGCAGGCCGTTCCATTCTCTCTACTCCCACATTGTGGAGGTAGTCTGTGATAACCCTGGCTCTGTGGGGGCAAGCGTTGTCATCTTGGAGGATGAAGTTAAGTCCCAGATTGTGGAGATATGGGCTCGCCACTGGCTGCAGAATCTCATCCCTATTACTTTAAGGACAAGCCTTGTTTTGCCATTGAGGGAGATGCCCCCCCACACCATGACACTGCCCCCACCAAAAGCTCTTACTCCATCGGTGCAACAATGAGCATAGTGTTCTCCGCGTCGTCTCCATACTTTGACCCTGCCATCCAACTTTCGCAGACAGAACCTGGACTCATCACTGAACGTGACATTCCCCCACATGTTCAGGTTCCATTGTCTGTGTTGTCGACATCGGCGCAAACTGGCCTGACGCTGAAGGGCGGTCATTGCAGGCTTCCTGGTAGCCTTATGAGAATACACTGTTTACCATTGGCAGAGCATTTTGGCAAACTTTTCTTGGGCGCTACCCACATAATCAGCTGTGCTGCTCATCCCACAAATGCATGATCCTTACAAGTTGGACATCATTGTGAAGGTAAATAAACAGGCTTTCCAATGAGGTAAAATACAATGCCAATTAGCATTGTAACAACAGAGAAATAATCCACCAAACACAAGTTTCCGAACTTTTTTCCCCAGTATATATATTTCAATCAGGAGAGACTCGTATGAATTGAATGGTGATTTATTACAAAGTGCACGAATTATGAATAGTAACATTCTTTGGTGATTTAGACCCAATGTGAAATAATAAGGGGGAAGTGAGGCTGTAATAGGATTTAGGATTATTCGCCCGGGTCTAGACACTGGTGATGGTGGTAGTGAAGATTGATGCAGATCCGATGAATGAAGTGGAGCAGGATTACTCTGATGTGATGAATCTGGAGGTGATGGGGTGGCGGAGGGTCGCATCCGTTTGTGCTTAATACTGACACTGAAAACAGCATAGAGGAGAATGTTTTTTAAACTTTTGACAGCAGCAATGTGATTTGTTTAGGGAGATACGGCAAGATCTGATTGGTCACTGAAAAGAGAGACGCCCATAATCAGCTGACATATTAATAGCCCATGAGAGAGACCCAGAATGAATGAGAATGAATGAGATTGCACCCCTAGTCTTCCTGACTGAATTTACGCATAAGCTTCATATATATACAGTATATATATATATATAAACATTTTCTGTTTGTATTTGCACTCTTCCCAGTTTGTATTGTGATTGCTGCACAGAAGTTGCCCTTGAAATAAAGTGTGATCTCATCTTGGATAGCGATGGAGTTATACTATGCAGGGTTTGAATGGTAGTATCTATCTCTTTAATGACAGTCAAGATGAGACCAGTCAGACACTATTTCATGCTCTTCTATACATTTTCAACCTAGCAAATAACTAATAACACTGGTCAGCATGCTTTCCATAATAATAATAAATAGATAGATAATAAATAGATGACAATAAAACTTCTATTTAGTTCCCCTGACAGACCGTTACTACAGAGAGCCCGGTGCTTTACTGTCTCATCTCTGATTCCTGCTCTTTCAGGAAAATATTAACAGTAAATAAAAACACATGTTGAATGATTTCTACCTGAGAAGTGTACAAACACTCAGTGTTGCTGACCCCGACGAGCAACTCAATAGACGGGTGTGTATTAATAACCACTAGAGATATCAAATGTGTATATGTAAAACATTTATTGTGTGTACAAAAAGTAGTTCAACAACAGTTAATCATGAATTCATGAATGAAACTCACATTTGGCATGCCCCCCCCTCCCACAGTAACAATACCAGGTTAAGCGGAGACACAACAGGCAAAAACATTGGTTTTCGTGCACTGATCAATTTTGAACTTTTGGGGGATACTTGGCTTCCATAACGCGTCTTCTCTCAGACCAGTGGAAAGAAAACATTTATTTGCATCTGTAGATTTCAGTTAGCATTACATAATGCCTCATTTGCATAATTAATCACAACATTTCAGAAAACTTGTAATACAAAACAATTATGTCAGTAATCAACTGGGGAAGTTTCATGACGGTATCTATGAGTTAAATGTTTTACCTTGTTCACCTGGAGTGTCTCCCCTTAAATGGTGTTCAACAGAAAATCACAGTCACATAATATAATGTAGCACAGCTGGTCAGACCCGTGTCACCTCGCAGTCCCTCCAGGAGCACAGCTTTTCTAAATTAACCTTTGGCTCCATTTTGACATTTTGTGTTATTTTCCAAAACTTAAAAATGGCAACTCAGCTGCAAACTGATGATCATGCATACAAATATGCAACAATAACTCCACCATGTAGTTCTGAGGAAGTTGTTCTTGTCGAGACTGAAGCTCGATTATTAGTGATTGGTAAAATTTGCATTAGCTTACCATCTTTTTCATTTGACAAGTTTTCTAAGCATTAATTCTTGTGGGTAAATCAAAAGAATCCTGGAGGGACTGCATTACCATCGGATTTCAGAGCCTTACAAACAATCAAAATCAGATCAGTATTAACTTAATAGTCAGTTAGTCCAACACTGCCAGACTTCAAAGTTGGTCACTTGTTAATTATGAGACAAGAAGCAGTTGCTTCTGCCGATAAGAAACTCGGTGATGCCTTTAAACTGTCAGCAGAACACTGCAGGAGTAGTGTTCAGTATCAATTCATCAGGATCCTGAAACCCATTTAAGGTGATAAACACCCAACCATAATCCTCCCAGAGATCCCAAACACTAATTAATACATGAGATATAGCGTGTAAACAGGTTGATTACATAGACAAGCACTCTATAGAAAAATAACTAGCGATGTAAAGCACAGCATACAGACACACGAGAAAAATGGAGTATTCCCAAGACGGCCCACAAGGTGTGAGAGCAACACTCGTACAATGTCCTCTAGCACGGCAGGACGCAGGTATCGTACCAGGGTTGCTTTCACTCCGTATCTTGTGTGTACAATGGTCGGACAGTCACGAGCCCCCCTTCTTCCCACCCGAATTACAAAACACGTGGCCAGATGAGGAGAAGCCTGCTGAGTCAGGTCTGGTCTGCAGCTCTAAGATCAACAGAGGACTCAAGTCAGAGCTGGACCATCACTGAACTCAATGGATTTCTCATTATAAGCCAACGGTCCTGAAGCAGGTGACGTCTCCTACAGGTATATTAACCACCGACCTTCGAGCAGCTTACACTAGTAGTGTGCTCATGTCATCACTGTGAAGCTCATAGGTATATGCTGGGCTGCCTGGAGGAGTCACCAGCCTGCTTCAGGACTGAGATCAGCATTCTGGTCTAATCTCTGAAGTCCCAACACTTGACTGATTTGCAAGCACATTTTAGATTAAGGAAACCAGACACGATCGCACAACGATGCATCATATCAACTGCATATCTCTGCAGTTTTTCCTGATCTGAAGGGAGGCTCTAAGGACAGAGGGTGTCGTTGTACTGTACACACTGTAAAGCTCGGGAGGAAAATGTGTCATAATTGGGCTATATAAAGAGAATTGACGACCTTTCAATGGAAGACGTATATAAAAAAAAAAATCCAGAGGATATCTATCTGATAACCACACAGATAAATGTTATAGATGGGAAACACTGTTCTCCGAAATCCAATTAAGAGCTGCCCATCATTTGTTCAACACTTAAGTTAGCAATCCATCCATGTAGGAACTTTATCTGTAGAACTCAAAACACCAGATTCTTTCAGTGGATTTCTGTGCAATGGTTGCACATCGTGTTCTACTGTGCATGAAGGACGAATGGACCGCAGACATGTAGAGTACTAGTAGTAGTCGGGATGGGAATAGTCGGCTGCTACACCAGTCTCTAGATTTGGATCCATCATCATCAGTGTGATCCAGACGGTGACACTGCTAGTAATATTTAAGAAACTTGACTCATTAAAAGCAGCTCCACAAATATGGAGAACGGTAAAAAGAGTCCATTAGTCCAAAAATTCTTATATTGTCTTGAATAAAAAACGCATAATGATGAGGCAGTGGATAGGATCATATCTGAGTGGCTCTAGAGAAAAAATAGATATATAATGGGGAAGTGACAGCCGACAGAAGGGGAAGACCTCACATGATGGCACACTCTCTGGAGGACACCTTGCCCTGTAGGACAAACAAAAAAATTCAGATTATCATAAAGACATTGTATGAGGCATACATTAAAGTCGGTCAGGTCCGGTCCGTTGTACCAGCTTAAACCAGTTTGATCTTATGCAACCGGCTGAATCGGCATTTGTCATTATGACATGTTCAGGCAAGTTAAAAAGTCATGGTCATGGCGTGTTTGCCTCCTATTTCTCTGATTCGCTGCTTTGTTCTCACCATCGCCGCTTCCTCTCTTCAGTCAGTCTACAGTCTACAGCCTCCTCCACCATCGCTGCTCTCTCTCTATCCCTCTGTGTTTCTGTTATTTACTCTGGCCTCATTAAACTAAATCTGGCAAGAAAAACAAGTATACTCACCGATTGTGCCTCTTCCTCCTCGTCCTCTCCATTGTCTATCTCCATCTCAGTCTTGGTTACGCTCCTCGTGGCCACCTCCTGCAGGACAGTCAGTCAGCCCACATGAGTCAAAACAGAAACACCACCGTGCCAAGCTCAGGTGCCCTCACCGAGGATAACACAGGAACAACATGCCACATGTAGCATGTGTTGGTGGTCTGACTCTGAGCACCAAATCAAAGACATGGAAATGTATCGATCATCATTACCTCGCCATCACCGTTGATCAAAGTAGTAACGATGTCATTTCCTGTGCCCCAGGAAGTCTGACTCTTCCATAGAAGGTCAGTTGGTGGACTGTGGGCCACGCCAGCATCAGCAGACCACACCTGTATACACACAGTGCAGGTAAATACATCATTACTTTCAAAGACTTGAGATGGCACTCGGAGAAATAAAAAAAGAAACCTTTCACTTTGAAACGTATCGTCAATATGCGAAACTTCTCAGCTGCTTTTATACCACGGAGAGTTTGATCTGTGTTCACCTCCCTGACTCAACGAAACTGAGACAGTGGTATGAACGGTACCATTTAGACCACTGCACCCAGCTCTATTTCTTTGGTCCAACTACAAGTGTTCACATGGAGCGCTGTGGATTATCTTGAGTGACGCTGTGATTGGGAAGACATCACTCAACCCAGTTGAACAGCGGCGGCAGTAGAAATCTTGATAACACTACTACACATCACTTGGATTAAGTGTGACATTATATATGAACACTGCAAAATGAATAAAGTGATAACTTTCCTGAAACATTTGAAACTAGAGACAGCACTCGCACCTTCTCTTCTACTTGATATTTCTCACCGTGACAGTCTGTCCAGCCTTAAGGACAAACTTTGGGGAGAACTTGTAGATGACCTCGTCCCCATCGTCGACCTGTCTTTTCAACCTCCAGTTGCCCATCGGCTGGTCCTACAAAACACAAGAGAGGTTTAACATCCAAGAACAGGATCTCTGACCGTTCCAACAGCCAACCTCGTCCATCACCATGTCTAGTCCTACACACCTCCTCAGTATCATTGGTGAGTGTGACTGCGTTTCCATCCATGTCGGTGGGTGATATGGTGACTGCTCCGCTAGCTGTGGCTTCTTCCGACACCAGCAGCTGCCCCTCTCCTCTTTCCACCTCTGGCATTTCCATACCCTCCACCTCCGCCCTCTTCCTTTTGGTGGTGCGAGAGGAGGAAGATCCAGTCAGCCTGGAAACAGTGACTCGAGCAGATGGGCTGGGGGACAGCTTCAGTCTGAAAGAAGCACAGCGGTCATCAGCGAGTTAAACCTGTGCATCGCTCCATGACACAGCAAGGGTCTGAGCTGCCAGAGGCCACGCCACTATTAAAATGACAATACTAACAAAAAACAAATGATCTGTTCTTGTTGGTTCCAACCTGGTTTACGCATTTCCTCTGCACCTTCTACCGTAAAAACAAGACACAATTACACTGGCTACCCTAAAAACATGCCCCTGGAGTGTATTTCACCGTGTTTTCTGACCATGAGTAGCTGTGACTTGGGTGTGTGACGCAACTATCAGTCATGGCAGGTGTATTGCTGACGACCCAAGGAAGTAGTTCTCCAGAAACAGAACGCCAGAGGCCAAGAATTCCACTAGTTGGTTTATGTTATTGAATGTGGATGATATTGCACAATATGTCCCATAATGTTCCATAAGTCAGAGAGTTGTATTGACTGGCTGACAACCTGGGGGAAACTCTGGCTCAAACAAACTTCCTGTCTGGAGCTCATACATAGTACATATTGCACATAGTATTGTGTGTGTAGTGTGTATCCTAGGCCTGCGAGTGTGTGTTGTACCTGTGCTCCTCTCCCTCCAGCAGTTTCCTGTATGCATTGATCTCCATATCTAGAGCAAGCTTGACGTCCAGCAGCTCCTGGTATTCACTGAGCTGAGCGTTCATCCTCTCTCTCAGTTCACTCATCTCTTGTTCTTTTCCTTCGATGGTACGGCGATGCTTGTCCCGCTCTGCAGACAGAATTTCCTCCAGCTCTCTGATACGATCCTCTGAGGCAGCCGCCTGCAAAAATACAAACACACATATCCAACCAGCGTAACCAGCTAATTAGCAATACAATTCCTGAAGCTGAATGGCACAATGAGCTGAAACGAAAAGGTGAGATGTGTGTGTGTGTGTGTGTGTGTGTGTGTACACACACAGGTGGTCATAAAGCCATACCTGTTTCTGCAGGGCACTGAGCTGATATCCAAGGCTCTCTATTCTCATACGGGATTCCTGCACCTCCTCCCTGGCCGTGCCCATCGCCTTGTCATTAATCTCCGAGGACACCTTGGCATTATCCAACTAGAGTGAGAACAAGACAGACTTTGTGTGAGAGTCGGAGCTTCGAAAGATAAAAGGAAGAAAAATGATTTGTCTCTCACCTTGGCCTGGAAGGTTTGCTCCAGTTCTCCCTTATAAAGAGATACCTGCTCATCATGTGTCTTCCGTAGGTCCTGGTGAGAATCACACAGACACGATTAATACCGATTCTCAAAGAAAAGCTCTCCCTTAAAGCGGGAGCAGGCACAAAGTTGTTGGCATCACTGGCAAACATCCCATAATAACATTTCCTCATATTGTAATTCAAGTGTTCTGAGAGATAACTAGACTTCTGCATAATCATATTTGCTACCCTATGCTGCTTTTAACGGTCACATGGTAAATTCAGCAAATTGCACATTCCCACAGCACTTATTCAGTTAATACAACAACAGAACCATGTAGTCATAGCTTTTCTACTTAACACTGATTATTGAGCTTTTTACTTGATTTCTGTCTTTGGGTAAGTACAAGGGGACTTTCCTGTCCTAGTGTGGTGCTAAGCATTTAGGTTGGTTCGGTTTATTGAGGTCATCAGCTAATTCTGGCAAAACGGATGCAGAATCTGATTTATTAAAATTGAGACCTGATAAACTCAAATCTCAGTTTAATGATCTTTAGACTGGTGGACATTTAAAAGGTAGGGTTAGTAGGGTTCTTCAAAAACATTGTTGTTATACTTGTTGAAATTCTCTTTACATCATGACGGCTATCAATCAATCAAATGCTCTGATCAAAAAGAAGAAAATCTGGTATCTGTGGCTGTCGCAGGACTGTAAACCAGTCCAATCATTTCATTCAGCCTGAAGGTAATGATTGGACAGACTACCTACCTGTCTGCACTCTTCCCGTGCACTCATTGCTCATCACCAGAGTTTTCCACCAGCTGCTAGCTTGACCGCTGTGAGTACTAACAATAACCATGTTGGTTGTTTATGTTGATGATGATAATTTTGGGGGAGTGGCTTTGGAGGGAGGCCTGAAGGGACGGACTGTCTACCTACCTGTCTTACTACCTAATGATAATGTTGGGGGAGTGGCTTTGGAGGGAGGCCTGAAGGGACGGACTGTCACTGTTGATGACTTGGTGTCTTTCTATCTAGGAGCTAGTGCTGCTAGCTAATTTCATTGAAGAAGAGTTGGCAACACTGGGCCGGGTTTGAGTACTGCAGTACTGTAGTTTCTCAAGATTACCGACCCTAACTTTAAGACCTCAGACCCCCTTTCACATAAATGGTCACATTCACTGTGGGCCCAGCCAAACATGGATCATACTTTGAGGTAACATGCAAGTGCAATAAGATGGTCAAAGGTGCAGTACTGTAGTGCTGTCATTGTAATTTACAGAAAAAACATTGCCCACAGACACATCTAAAATTCAAAAACACTGATTTTCACTCTGCACATCAGCGATGTGATTGGCTCTTGCTGTTGTCAAGTGATCAACAGTGTACTGGGATTTCATAAATTCATATCAACCCCATATTTGCATTCGTTTTCACTGTTTATTTCTATATATTGTTTCTATTGCCCAGCCCCTTCCACAGATAGTATGTCCCTCAACATACCTGTAAAGCTTGTCCCAGTTTGAAGTCGTAGTCCTGTCTGACTCCAGAGTCCACTTCCACTATCCTCTGCTCCTGTCGACGCCGAGACTCACGCACCTCCTGAACACAAGGAACGAGATGGGAGTGCAACCGTGAGATGTCACAGAAATTTCATCCATCTACCAAAACCATATCCCTGCTTTGGATGCAGATGTGACTTTATTAGGAATGGTATTCTCCTCTAAACACAATGCAAATCTATCGTGGGAGATACTACAGCAGAAAACACAACCGTTACCCAAAGCAACAGAAAACATTTAAGTATATTGAATCAATAGTTAATAAACAGCAGTTCTTTCTAATTTTGCGTGGATTGTTACTTTAGTCAGATTAATTTGAGATGAGAATTTGTCACACACACACACTTACCTCTTCAAACATGCTCTTCCTGAACTCCAGCTCTTCACTCAGTGATTGACAGCGGTTCTCCAAGTCGACACGCATCAGCGTCTCTGCCTCCAGCTGGCGCTTAGCAACGGCATGGCTGTCCTCTGCCTATAACAAATATTAGCACATGGAAGCTCAACACGTTTACCTGACTCCACTACATTCACTTTATTTCCGTCCCAGTGGATGATGTCATCATGCGGCGATGCCCTCTGCTCTCAGTCCTCACATCCACGTCACATCAAAATGGTTACAAGAGTCTCTTATGGAGCTCTGAGCCTTCACTGTCACACTTTCTCAACCTTTCTACACAATCTCAGTTTAATGGAGAATGCTTTGACACCGTCACCACTGGTGAACCCAACTTAGGGCCAGCCGGGTGATAAAGATAACCTCAGTTAACCTCAACATCAGGGTTTGCCATTAATTACCTAGTTTGTCCCACCACAGTTTCATAGGGAACAGAAAATATTTTAACACTTCTTAACCCATTGGCTGACTGGCCTTTGCCAGGCGAATTTCCTCCACGGTGCGCCACACTATCCACTTCCACTCCGTTTTGTGCTTCCCATATTAAGTGTCATTCCAAACCAGTTAGCGGGGAGAGTAAGGGGGTTATAAAATCCCCCCAACAGCGAGCCTGCATCGATGCCGACTTAACCAGCTGCCCTTACCGATGACTTGCGACGCCAGACGTCAACAACAAAGTAAATAGATTGCATTCAGGATATATAGACACACACGCACGCACTTATTTATACAGAACAGAATATTCTTATTTTACACTTGAATATATATTATTTGCATAGATCCTATTTGTCCAGCATTATTATTTGCACTGTTATATATATATATTTCTTATTTACATTTTCTTATTATTACTCTATTTGTATATATTTATATTCTAGAACAGGAGCAAAATGTAACTCAATTTCCCCCATGGGGATCAATAAAGTATTTCTGATATTTATTTATTTCCTTGCCGGAGAGAGGGAAGTTTTGTATTGATACCCTCCACCTTCAAAAAGGAGCTTCATTGAGCTGTGAGTGTGACTACAAACGGAGTTCACTCCACCCCGGAGTGGGAGGGTTTAGGGGCCGGATTGGAATTAGGCCCAAAGTCTCACTAGATACTGTGGGGAAACACTGCCCTTTATTAAAAGCACACTTGATTTTTCTTCAGACTATTAACGCCTTTCCTGTCTCTTTCCTCTGTGCAGTACACACCTTAGCCAGTTGGCCCTTGACATCAGCCAGCTCAGAAGTCAGAGCATTATTCTGGCTTAGAGCTGTAGCGAGAGATGCTTCACTCTTGTTCAGCTGGCTTTCCAAACCAGCGGCCCTGGACATGGCTGCAGCAAGATCACCATCCTTCTTCTTGGCACTGAAAAATGGACAGAGGAAGGAGAAAACGGTTACAGCTTCAAACTGGCCACTGGCCCTTACCTTTCTTATCTGCTCCCCAGATTCATCTGATCTCAAACAAAGGGATGTGTTGTGATAATTAGGTGTACTGTATCACCTGCGTGTGGCTTCTTCCAGGTCAGCCTGAGCCTTGCCCAGGTCGATCTGGAGCCTGGCTCTCTCTCTAGCGGTCTCATCCAGAACCCGTCGAGCATCAGCTAACTCTGCCTCATACAGACCCTTCAGGCCGGTCACCTGAGGAGAAGGACACACACATTCATTACTACATGGCTTGGCAAGGTGAAAAAAAAAGGTAAAATTACAATTTACTGACTCTAATCTTCTACAATTCTCAATCCTTAATTTACTTTAATTTCACAAGGATAATCCACTCAGTATCAATAGTGCTTTCCAGTCAGTCCTGGGTACATACATTACAACACATAGGGTCCGACATTAACCATGGCCCGCGGCCACAAAAAGTGACTCTGTGGCCACCAAATACCCGCTGTAGGTGGCCCCGTTTCATCAGGTCTCTCTTGAGATTTAGACTGCAAGTCTTAGTGAGATTACGGTGTCCGTGTCCTAAATGAAGCGTCAGCGTCAAAATCACTTTGATAGCATTGTTTTCTACTGGAGTGTCCTAACTGGTCGCTAGTGACGCAGCGCGACTCAACTTTTGTCTGACGCCCTGACGAGGAACGACTGATTCATGAAGTTGAAATGGGGTTATCTTTAGGGATGTGATCGGGAGAGCAGCATTCATGCTATCTAGTCGCCGTTAGCAGTCGGCGGGCAGCACAGTCTTGCTTGGCTAATTAATGGAGCTAACAGCTCAATGGAGGTTCCATTGAGTTACATTGTGCAATCAAGCTATATTCAGTAAAAATGTGGCAGAGAGAAACTTGAATAAATCCAGTTGTTTGAAGGAGAAGTTTTCATAGCAATATAAAATAGATATTAGAGGGTGAATTATGACACGTTTAACTTCCTAACACGAGCTCTAAGCAGCTTGAAATACATAAGTAAAACTACTAATGGCAGTCAAACCAAAGCAAATATTTAAATAAAAATACAATCATTAATTTCTTAATCATTTGAATTGTGTGTTTTTATGTGAAAAAGACAGACTGTGGTTGCATCCTAAATTCCACACTAACATGTTATTTAGTAGCTAAAACAGTATGCGAGATATTTTAGTATGTCCGAAACCCTAGTATGAAACCAATACCAATACTAGTACGCAAATTGCATATTATTTCCGGTGAAGTATTACACTATGCAACGCTGTACACTACGGCGGCGTAACGGATGTTGACGGACAGCTCTGTAACATCAATAACACTTCAACATAACTGTAAGTATACGATTTCACTTTGCTAGGCGTAATATATATTTTTAATTAATTCAGACTTTGATTCTCACAAACTGTCGTTTCGGTCACGTGAGGTTGGCACGGGTTACCCTGGTTACACGTCTCCAACCAGCAAGGAAGCTCTCAGGAAGTGACGACGTAGATTACTGCTCAGTGTGTCCGAAAAGATACAAACTACTGTTTATTCACACAGAATTATGTTGAACGATAGCACACTTGTTGAGTATGTGGTGCAGAGTATGTGACTTTCAGATGTATCTTTTGTAGTGTGAGAGAACAAAGAACTTTTAAATAAACTTTAAATTTAAATAAATAATTACATATTTTCATTCTTTTAATGTCACAGTTAAAGAAGGCTGTGAAAGTTGCATTAAAGTGTCTTTTCTGATACGTTTACATTTGGGCCACCAAAAATTCACCAACTCTAGGGTCTTGGCAGCCCGTGCTTAAAATAACGCCTATCTCTGAACAAGACAATTAAAAACATATAAAACCGTTCGTACAGTCTGCTAATCAGGTGTTCTGATGTCGGGGGTTCAGTTTACAGCTGAATGCCTGAAGACTTATATATTCCCCTGTAGACCCGTCCAGAGAGTGGCTTTATGGTACTGCAGGCTGCTCTTGAACGCAGCCTTTTTAGCGGCAGGAATTTCCAGATGTGGGTCCCACCCAGGGCTGTGGCCAATTCGTCGACGTAATTGACGTCATCAATCACAAAAATATGTCGATTTGCATAACGTGCCTCGGCATGCTGCAAGTATCAGAGGTCAAAGCAGGCATTCCCCCAGAGAACAAGCTGCAGCTACAAAACCCCACCCTCGATCCTCTACAGCCTGGAAGTAGTTTGGACACAGACAAAACAATGTGCTGCTCTGTAAACTCTGCACACTGGAAATGGTTTAACACAGCAGTACAACGGTTATGCACCAACACTTCATCAGAAAGCGTTTTGTCAAGACGGCAGCGAGACTGTTTACTTTAACGACCGTGTATGAGTGAGACAGTGGCTTTAACTAACGTTACAGACTGTAAATCGTTTCAATTGTTTCCCTTGCCCCACACTGATGCAAAAATACATTTGCCAGGGATAATCTTAACTGCATATTACTCCAGCGATGAAATCAAATCCATGTCATAACCATTTTAAGTTTGAAGTCAAGTACTTAAGTTAAAATGCTGATTCTCCAGTCCAGGGAAAGGGCTGCTGTGACATACACTGATTAAAATAATGGATTAATCACACATTAATTAATGTGGCATCCTTGTCATCAGCAATCCTTTTGAATTTGAGGTCCAGTATTTTTCTGATCAGGACTCTTCTTGAGCATGAGCAACATCTTTCATTTTGATTAGATTGCAGTTATTATTCACTTTTTACTCTGCTTGCTGAAGCATGAAACCACTGAACTTCCCTGGCAACTTCGTGTGTGTGTTTATGTTGTCAAGGAGGTTTAATAATAACAGGGCACTACACAAAACGTGCAGTCATTTTCATCACCGTTCATTCTAATGTAACAGGTATTTTTCTTTCAACTCTCGCCCTAAATTCGGGACGTCCTTAAGCTCGCGCCCTGATTGTGATGTGTTCAAATGTAAACTTGTAAAATATAATTTTTGGTGAGAAACTTGAATAAACCAAGTTGTTTTAAGATGTTTTTCACAGCTAAATAAAATAGACATTAGAGTTTATGACCTGTTTAACTTCCTAACACTAGCTCCAAGCAGCTTATAATACACCATTAAAACTACTAATGCCAAGATTCTTTTTAATCAAAGCAAATATTTAAATAATCATTTGAATTGTGTGTTATGCAAATAACCACTATAAATGACAATAGAAAAGTACAGTACTGTGTACAGTACCCTCCCACCCCCCAAAAACAGGGCTCCCCAGAAGCTACAGTGTAATTCCAACACTGTAATTTACCATGCATATAATGTTTTTTTCATGTAAAATATATCAAACATTGAATGACATCAGATCTAAAATGAGATTTCTTCATTTAGCGAACAGATTTCAAAAGTGGCAGATAAAAACAATACTTGCCTGCCACAGTGGCAGGCAGCGGAAAAAAAGTTAATCTCAGACCGTGGTTGTGGTCTCTGGGTGGGTTAACCACCCTGAAAGAGAAAAGACTGGATTCATCAGCAGACATAGGCTGACCTATTACCAATACAAGTACAACTACAGCCCTTTAATGACCTGACTGACTAACAGAAAACTCCTCAGTAGGTCACAACTAGACAAGAGGAGACCTGGATCTGCACCAGTAATGATGATCCAAAGCAGGACATTACACAGATTCATTCAAAGTCTGCCTGAAGCGTTAACTTCACGTTGCTGAAACATGAAAATGCTTCAGGATAATGAAGATGAAACACGTTTTGCCGTCAAGTGAAGTGAATTTACACACGAGTCAATAAAACCTCTGAAGCTAACATTAGCTCATACTCATAGATTGGCGCGCAGAACCACCCGCTCAATCTTCCCGGTTCCGTTACGTTTGAATGCAGATCAGGAAATGCAGCAGTGTTTGATGTATTACTACCGTTAACAGTTATATTAATACTACTACCGTTAACAGTCACATTAACGTACGGAGAATCTCCGCCGGTAGTATGTCACACACATGTCGAGGGGGAAACAGTATTCTACACAACACCGGTAAACTAACGTTAGTTCACATGTTTTTATAGACAGATGGCAGCTATAAGTAACGCTGAGTAACGAGGGATAGTTACTGCTGTGTAACAGTCACGTAGACGTGTTTAGCTAGCGTTAGATCAGCGTTGGATCAGGGGTCTCTAAGCACCCTGCAGCTCTTTAGCCCCTCTCCAGTGGCTCCCTGGGGTTTATACAGAAATAGTGGAAATTAAAAAACAATTTTTTTGTTTACATTTTTATTTATCAGTTGCAAGTCTATGGTACTATGTACCATATTACGACTTATTATCTCGTTATATGACTTTATTCTCGTAAAATGATGATTTTATTCTCATTATATTATGACTTTAATCTCGTAATTTTACGACTTTTTTCTCGTAATATGACTTTATTCTGTAAATCTCCTGTTTTTTTCCCTCAATGTGACCCTAATACTCCGTGGTACATTTGCTCTTTGGCCCTCACTGCATTAGATTTATATACTATATACACTTAGACTATAAACTGTGTTACCTTCATCACAATGCTCAGATGTTTTCTGGCTGTTTTTTTGCCTAAAATGTGTCTTTAGATCGTGAAGGTTGCTGAGCCCTGCGGTAGAGTAACTGGAGCTAGTGAGACTAGCGGTAGTGGCCAGGTGGTGGTCTGCTGGTCGGCTGCATGGAGCTAATCAGACTAGACTCGGCTGCATGGAGCGGTAACTGAGCGGTAACTGAGCGGTGAAGAGTTGCCTCACCTCTCTGGTAGTCACCTCCTCTTTCTCGGACACTTTGACCATCAACCGGTCGTTCTCCAGCTCCAGCGAGCGGACCCGGTCGATGTAGACGGCCAGTCGGTCGTTGAGGTGCTGCAGGTCTTGTTTCTCCTGTAAGCGGGAGATGCGGGTCGGGGAGAGAGGAGTCGAGGCCGCCGACCGGCCAGCTTCACGGCTTGGGGTAGCGGTCGCCATGACGCTTCTTTCTTTCAACAATCCTTCAGTTAGCTTGTCCGCTCCGCGAGCAATAAAAACACACACGCGGGTTTAACGGCTGTCGTCGGTAAACGGTTAAACGGTTGGTCTTCTCTAATCAACGGCAGGAGGTCAATCAATGAGTCGCGTGCTCATGCAACGGCTCTGAGTGGAACCTGATGATGTGATCCAAGATGGCCGACGCCGCTATCAAGACCGCGCCAAAAGCGGAGACGATTTCCTGTCTCGCAATGCATGCTGGGAGAATGGGAAAGAAAGAAGGCACGCACGCACACACGCGCACACACACACACACACACACACACACACACACACACACACACACACACACACACACTAAACCTTGTTTGAAAACGGATTGTTTTCATGCTTTATTTAAAAAGTTCAGTACAGTAGTTACATAAAACACTTCCAGATTTTTCATTATAAAAAATATGCAAATATATTTTACAGTATAAAAATAAAATAAATTATAAGGAAAGGAAAAGATGAATTAAAAAATAATTTAAAAAAAATAAATAAATTATACAACAAATAAAATGTAAGGAAAAGAAAAGATGAATTAAAAAATAATAGAAATAAATAAATAAATTATACAACAAATAAAATGTAAGGAAAGGAAAAGATGAATTAAAAAATAATAGAAATAAATAAATAAATTATACAACAAATAAAATGTAAGGAAAGGAAAAGATTAATTAAAAAAAGTATACAACAAATAAAATGTAAGGAAAGGAAAAGATGAATTAAAAAATCATTAAAAAATAAAATAAATTATACAACAAATAAAATGTTAGGAAAGGGAAAGATGAATTAAAAAAAACATAATCAGGGTCTTTTAAACAATTGAAATAAATTGAAATTGTCTAAACAAACTTAGAATTTTTGATTTTTAAGTTTTCAATCATAGTCAAATGTGTTTTAAAATCAGTATCTTTAAAAGTATAAAAGGAGGGTATTCTTTTAAGCCATATCATTTTCTGTATATAATATTGAGCTAAGATATTAACACACACCAAACTACAACCACAATTTAACACCCCACCCAGCAAAGGAATATTTTTACATCCATGAATGAACTGAGAATGATGGCTGCTAAAGGTGGAAATCAGTCACAATTCATATTTCACTTCATTCAGTTAAGGTCGAAGATTCTTAGTCACTTATGTAGTTTAGTTTGTTCACTTAGTTTTGTCCAAGTGATCGTAGTTTTTTTTTAGGTCCTTCATTCCTTCATTTCCTATAATAAAGACAGGCTATATTACATTTTCCAGGGTGTTTACCAAATAAATCCACTTCAAGAGCACAGCCCTTGATTTCTCACTCTAAAGACAACTCACAAGTACATAACATAACAACTACAAAAGAGAACACATAGCCTAATAAAGAAAAGAAGAGCGTTAAAGTTTAAGTTAAAGGGATAGTGTGTAGTGATATCTAGTGTTGAAGTTACAGATTGCAACCAACTGAATACCCCTCTGCCTACTCCTCCTTTTCCAAGGCTGCGGTAACTGTAGCAGCCGGCAAGTGTAAAACCGTGGTAATCTTAAGGAAATCCTTACAATTGGCAATGCACTACAGTTTGTGATGAGTCCTCTGCTATTAGAGCTGATCTTTAAAACTGACCAGTTTACTCCTGGTCTCACATTTCTTTATTCAAAATTAATTCTTTAAAAAAATGAAAACATCATCAGATTTCCGTCAGAATATGTTTTTTTCTTTTTCTTCATACATCTATCATTCAAACCTGGAGCTTCACTGACACAGTACAGTGGGATCGGCCCTGATGAAACTTTACTTTTTTTTATTGAGAAATTTACATAACAATATAGCATCGTACAGAACAGTCCACAACTACAAGGGAACAGACAAGCCTGGAAATTGGCTCACAGTGCATAAGAGTGTGGATGAAGAGAGAGAAAAAAAAACCAAACAAAAACCAAAGTAAGGGAATGTGTGAATAGTGCTAATAGTGCTATAGGGGTTCTCTGTAAGGTTAAGGTCCTCAACTAACATTGAAAGCTTCATAGCATTCTTTTTCTTCATATCTTTCAGAGATGAAAAGTAAAGACACAGCTCCTTATGAAAAACTTAGAAACTTGGTCTTGATTTCAGGAACCTATTTTAGGCCCTAATGAAGCAGCAGCAGTACCTCCTCCAGTCCGCCGGGGGGCGCTGCTCTGCGCTGCTGACGTCGAGTAACTTCCGGGTCAACCCTCTCATTACCCCGCTTCTCTCTCCTCGCAGTCCTTCCGGTTTTACCGCCATCACAGACAGCAGGTAAGACTTTAATGTTGACAACCATCATACAAAACCCACCTCTAATCTCCGCCATCCGTCCATTTCAACCGAAGGAATTGAAACTACAACTATATAATGACTTCATCTAACACCTGTGTGCAGTATTGTAGCACAACAACACGTGAAAGTAATGATAAAGATGTCTCCGCGTCAGCGACTTAACCAGCGTCCATGTTTCCGCTCGTTCAGCTCACTGCAGCAGCTACTCACTCCTCCGTTTAATACATTCACAGTCCCGATACGGTACACGACGTACGGAGACAAGAAACTGTATTAATGAACCTCGTTCATGTGCAGTTAACGTGACTGTATCAGTCATGTAACCGGCTCACTGAACTCCTGTGTGGATCATGAAGCCTCGTCTCGGAGGACCATGTTGAGCTCACCTGGTGCTGCTGTTGAACATGTGGATGCTGTTTATGCTGCAATAAATACATGTAGTATGTACATATGTGCGGTCTTTAAAGTGGTATATAGGATGTAAAGTGCGCTAGTGGTTAGAGTCCAAGATGGTTGCAGATAGTGCATGTTTAAAGTCCTCATGGTTCTCATATGGGGGTCAGACTTGGTTGTGGAGCCTGATGGCTACCAGCATGAAGGACTGACCCAGGCGCTTTGTGTTGTGCCGAGGGGGGATGAGCCTGTGACTGAAGGTGCTCCTCATCTTGACTACAACGTGTCTGTCACCGAGCAGCTACTGAAACCCTGCTGTTGTTTGTGTGATGTTCTGCAGATATGGCTATCCGCTACCCCATGGCTGTTGGCCTCAACAAAGGCCATCCAGTCACCAAGAATGTGACTGCTCCCAAACACAGCCGCCGGCGCGGGGTGAGTACCTGTCTGTCTGTCTGCTGACCGTCCTGGTCAGCTGCTTTTCTATTTTCCTGCCGAACATTTTGAAGCATGCAGCTGTGAACCACTCTATAATAATAAAGTAGATTTGATACTCTTATGAGCTGGTTTTGAGAGCGGTTGGTATAAAGATGTGTATTGCAAACACATATGACACCATGTCCTTTTGCAGTTTGTGTGCTGTGAATCTGTGAAATCCACCACTTGAAGGTGATGGATGTTTGATTAGGATTACACACTGAATGTTCCACAGCTCAGCTTTAACATCAGACCACAAACAAATATTCTATCCTGCAGCTTGATCCACAGATGGCCTTATACTAGGGGTGTAACGATACGATTTAAAGACGATATTTGGCTCATACAGTACGATACGATTCAATGATTTGAAATCGATACAGTAACTTTTTTTTGCCAAAGATTCCGTCAGTGTGACTGAAAAAATATCTGATACTGTGCAGGTCAGGATTCCTCAAAGATTTTCTTGTAAGGCAATCGGGGATAAACTAATTATGGATATAAACAACGATTAATGGTAAATACGTACAGCTTGTATTTGAAAATAATAAAAAAGTGCAACTTCAGGACCTGTTGATTCAGTTCTCAAGATACAAGGCAGTGCAATATTAAGAAAAAATAGAATAAACCAACTTCTATTCAAGTTAAATGAACAGTGGTTTAACCTGCTGCTTCTGTTCTCATTTTCAATAGAAACGGTAGAGCAATAATACAGAGATCAACCGCTGATAGTGATCAAACAGCTTGGGACAGAATCATTCCTCTACAAACACTGTTTAAATAATCTGCTTAAAGTAATCAAGTAGTCCACCTACAGTGTTCATTTAGGGTCTTTTCATACATGAAAACATTGAGAGAAACATTTTAAAACTACGTTGGACTAACGTTAGTCAAATTTTTTTTTTTTTTTTTTTTTTAACTTTACTCCTGTGATAATTTGCCTTGCGGACCGTCTGCTCTCCAGTTGGATACGTGAGGCTGATGCTGTGTGCACATAGATATCATGATGGGGAAAGGAAAGTCATTTTCTCTGAATGGAAAAACGACCTGTGGGTGAAGCCGCCCTCGTCAAGTGGATTGATATCGCCTTAAACATGCAGACCGACGCCCGTCTCCCTCCACGTCGCTACCGGGTGAGAGAGCGAGGAGTCCAGTGCGCCGTTCGTCCGCATGCACGCCATGGATGCGTGCTCGTGCTGCAGAGGGCAAGCTGGCAAGCTGCCGCATGTCTGGAGAGTGAACCGGAATAACATTCACATTTCTTTACTATAAAAGTGCAAAAAAACACTTTCATATAACATCTTTTGTCCTTAAATACAAGGTGCAAATCCTTAGTATCGATACGATCGTTTTTTGCGTTTCAGAACGATTTTATATTGATATGCGTCTCCTGTGAAGGACAACTTGCCGAGTACCTATCGATGTAGTAGATGAATCGTTACACCCCTACCTTCTACGTGTCCTCTATATGTCAGATACATTTCTAATATTTCCCTAAAATGCGTACAGTAATATTAGTGGTCATATGTCTTCCAGTTAAAGTCCTTTTTACAATTACTGTGTTCTACAGCGAACTGTGGTGAAGCTGTCACAGATGCAGCTCTCAGGGTTGATGTTTGCTATATGTGGAAGACAAAACTCCTCTGTAAAGCATGTGTATATCACATTGTCATAAGACTTTGATAATTGTTTCAGTGTTATTAACATGCTGCAGATGTAATATATAATGACAATGGAGAGTTAAAGGGATCACACCGCTCAGTTAGAGTGGATCACATTTAAAAAGCTTTGTCTATAATGCACCTCGTCTTTTCCTCTACAGCGTCTCACCAAACACAGCAAGTTTGTTCGGGACATGATCCGTGAGGTGTGTGGTTTCGCTCCGTATGAGAGGCGAGCCATGGAGCTGCTGAAGGTGTCAAAGGACAAGAGAGCCCTCAAGTTTATCAAGAAGAGGGTGAGTTGGTATTTCTATTGGCTCATACGCCACCTGCTGGGACAGCCACGGTAGCACCTTAACCATTAATGTCTCATCTATGGTAACCATCGGAGTGGAAAACAGACTTTCAGTGCCTGAGCGACGTGTGCACACAGCTTCCAGTGTTTCCCACAGGACTTAGTGAGGCTTTGGTGGGTGGACCTGGGACACTCTGGGGGGGGGGGGGTCGTCAGAGGTCGGGCTCCCCCGGAACACAATGTTGTACATTTTAAAGTTAAATGCCTCAATCTGGTGTTCCTGGAGAGCAAAATGAAGGGGCTATATCTATGAAGAACTTTATGCTCTAGCAGTGGTGGAATGTAACTAAGTACATTTACTCAAGTACTGTACCTATGTACAATTTTGAGGTACTTGTACTTTACTTAGTATTTCCATTTTATGTAACTTTGTACTTCAACTCCACTCCATCCCAGAGGGAAATAAGTACTTTAACTTCACTACATTTGACATTATTAGTTAAGCTACTAGTTACTTTACAGGTTCAGATTCTTAATACTAAATATAAATCAGCTAATACACTATGATGTATATAAAGTCATTCAAAGTAGCTTCACATTTATCAGCTGCAACATTAAAGTGAGGAGCACATTAATGCATTAATAATTATAAATTGTAAAGCTCACAGCCGGAGCTGCCACCCCGGGTTTTTCATAGCCGGACTAGAGGAGGGCCAGCCAGCCCACCTGCTGAAATGTGAAAATATTTTTGGTTAATTACATTACTGTGGTGTGACAAATTGGACTATGGCGGGCCATCTAGGTAATTAATGGGAAACACTGGCTTTATAAATGTACTGCAGAGAGCGTGAGTGTATGTTTCAAGCTCAGTCCTAATGTTGAGCTTTTGTTTTCCCGCTGTGTTGTGGCGTTGGGTCGCTCTAATGTTTCTGTATTTCCTCGACAGATCGGCACTCACATTCGTGCCAAGAGAAAGAGAGAGGAGCTGAGCAACGTACTGGCTGCCATGAGGAAAGCTGCTGCCAAGAAGGACTAATCTGTCACTTAAATAAACGTTTGTTAAACTACAAACTCTGCCCTGGTGTTCCGTTTTGTCTTCTGCTTTGCTCATCAGGTCCATTATCAGCACGTTTTTTAATCCCCGATCGCTAATGAGATCCACCTCGGTGTGTTCTATGAGGATGTTGTGCTTTCTTTTTGGGAAAATCATTAAGCTGGCTTCAAAATACCAACATGGTGTACTGCAATTCACAAGTGGTGTTAATGGACACTAATGTATACATGTTTTACTGCAGGGCTGTTGTATATGTTAGATTGTATGGATATTTCTGGCACTATACTGTTTGTGTGTGCATAACACATGAATGTTACATTAGAAGCATTTCATCTTCAGCCTTGCAGTACAACATTGGTGTACTTGGAGAGTTTAATTTCCCCACAAATGTAGGCTTTTGTTTTGGAAGCATCTCACTGTCTCCTGTGCTGCAGTACCACTCCACCTGAACTGTACTGATGCACTGGTGGGGGCGCTGTTATACCAAGTATAACTATAAACTATTAATACTGCACAGTAAAAGTCCTGCATTCAAATGTTAACTTCAAGTGAATAGTGAAAGAGGTATTATCAGCAGAGTGTACTGAAATGTACTCATCTGTTCAAGGTGGAGCTTTAAGTTCTAATATGATGCTGGATCATTTACTATCATATTTTAATTGTTATATTTTGAGTTAGATCTGAATCTGCTTCTTAACCAGTAACATTAGTCGGGTAAATGTACTACAATCCTCTGAAGTAGAAGTACACAATAAGTAGTATACAGTTCCAAAACGTACCTACTTATATAGAACCAAAACATTTTAAGGAATGGCACAATGCCCTTAGAAAATTGATATGAGAAGACAAAAAAACCAAGAGTGAAATTGAAAAATGTAAAACAATTAAAATCCAATGCTGCCCAGATAAAGCACTTATTGACATGGATGAGTGAAACAGAAAAAAACTAAATGGAAAGTAATAGAAAAAAAGCTCAGTCCAATCATTAGATGCAGTAATATTTGGTAGAAGTAAAGGAAAAAATAGAGAAATAAATGACTATTGCATTTCAAACACAATAAAAACATGGAGGAGGATTTTTAAGGTAATGAAAATAACAGAAAATTAAATGTTTTATCTGAAGGAAATAGCTGGAGATCCAGAATTTAAACCAAATGCAAGAGACAGTCTTTAACACACATGGGTAAAAAAGGGATTAGTTTGATTTTGACAAATGTTTACTGGTAATGAAATGGACACTTTTGAAAACATCTCCAAACATTATAACATACCTAACTATTGATTTTATAGATATCTACAAATTAGAAGTTATGTAAAAAGTAAACAAATAAAAGACATACAAAATATTCACCCCCTGTTGAAATATATATTTTTAAGCAATTATAATGGCAAACTCAAATATACTATAGGTAATGTATATCAAATCTTACAAGGGAAAGAAGAAACAATAAATACAAAGATAAAATGGAAAGAAGAGTTGGGAACACAAATAACTGACGAAGAATGGAAACAGATGTCGAGTGAAATACATAAAACAACCAGTTCCTTGTTCTGGAGAGAATTCGCTTGAGATACTTCTTGACACCTGAAATAACCTCCAAATATATATAACTCCAATTGGTCTCGGTAAAGATGAATGTTACTTATTTAGAATACTCAGAATCACAGCACTGAAGCAAATAACAAAAGGGTGGAAAAAAAAACCTAAACCCCCAGATTTTATAAAATGGAAAAGTGTAATTCAAGAAGTAAAAGTTATGGAAAAGGGAACTCACCAAATAAGGAATATGGAGGATGTTTTTGAGAAGAGATGGAGTCTAACAGAAGGAAAAATATAGCTACATGGGTTAACATGCATGCACATATACATATGCTTGGAGGTGAGCTGACATGTGTAGGAGGATGCATGTGTGTGCCCATGTAAATGATATTACTCTATCTCTGCGCCCCCCCCCCCCCCCCCCTTTATATTCTATTAACTTATTTGTTTATTTCATTTATTATAACTTTCTTATCTTTGTATTTTTTTTTTTTTTTTTTTTTTAATTTTTTTTTTGTATTGTTTATTTTTTTTAATTGAATTTTTTTTTATTTTGTTAATTTTATTTCAATTTTGAATGCTGAAGTTGTTTTCTCTAGTGTACTTAATGTGTTCGTCCCTAAACAAAACTACTTAAAAATTGGGTTATAAATTATTGTAATTATGAACTGTAAATTGCATATATGAAAACAACCTCGAAAAAAAGGGAAAAAATAAAGTATATAAAATAATAAAAAATAAGTAGCATACAGGTGAGTTGCATATATTTGACGTGCTTTAGGGGCCTTTTGTAAGTTATTCTTGGGTACAATGAGTTAGTATAGTAACATAAATCAATATTTTTCATATCAAACATAATTAATCTAGCTGTTTGGGGCCTCATGCAGCCTCCTGCTTTGACTAACGTTAACGGTAAACTCTGCTCCTGATGTTTTTCCCGTAAACTTCACAGAAATGTGTTTATGGTATTTCGTCACAAGCACCTTTATTTGCTGACTCAACAGAAGAGGTATAATTATCTGGAATTGATGCCACTCCCTCCAAATAAGTGTGTTCCATAACAGCAAAGACACCGCTACACTCTCACCTTTTCCTCTCTAGTAGAAAGTAATTCCAGAGATGTCTTTGGGTTTCCTGAGAAACTAAACGTGATCAATCCAGTCAGGTTTATTTATAGGAAATCAGTGCTATGATGCACTTGATTTAAAACGTACCGGCATAAAAAGCAGGAAGATGTTTTTTTAGTTATTCGTTTGAACTGACTAAAGCTAGAATATACACCGATCAGCCATAACATTAAGACCATTGACAGGTGTTAAAGGTCCCATATTGTAAAAAGTGAGATTTTCACGTCTTTTATATTATAAAGCAGGTTTAAGTGCTATATAAATACTGTTACACTATCAAAACGCTCAATATACAGAGAAATATACACAGCCCGTATTCAGAAATTGTGGGTTTGAAACAAGCGGTTAGGATTTCTGTCCATTTGTGATGTCACAAATCTACAATATTTAGACCATTACACGGTTTTAAACATAAACATTCTAAATGTGTCCCAGTTTATTTCCTGGTGCAGTGTATGTGAATGACATCAGCTGACAGGAAGTAAACATGGACCTGAGCTGTTGCCTAGCAACTCAATTCCGTTGCAATTCTGTTGAAATGCACTAAAACAGAGCGTTTCAGACAGAGGCTAAATACAGGTATATTCAGGCAGACAGTATGAGGAAAATAAAGTGTTTTTTTTAACATTACAGCATGTAAACATCTTCTAGTAGAAACACAAAATACAAGTACGAACCTGAAAATTAGCACAATATGGGACCTTTGATGGGGGCCTTTTGTAAGTTATTTCGAGGTACACTGAGTTAGAATAGTAACACTAGAATTGCACTTGGAGGACGCAGACCTCCGCCAACGCCTGACTTTAAAAACAGATCACAGCTCACAGCTGGCGGTGCGGTGAGATGGTCGGCTTGTTATTAACACGATGTGTTTCCGTGTGACGTATCGGCGGATGCCTCTCTCATTCAGCAGCCTTGTTATGTCTGTATAACGTTACACTACGTTGTCTCTCATCCCGTCATCTACCGCTTTTTTCTTTCGCAATGCTGACGGCCAGCAGCTTCCGCACACCCATCCACACAGGTATCTCTCTGCTCTCAGAAGGAGGCGGGGTCGAGCATCATCAGTTACACTGCTGATCAGAGAGGTATTATCAGCACAATGTACTGAAATGTACTCGTCTGTTCAAGGTGGAGCTTTATGTTCTAATATGATGCTGGATCATTTACTGACTATCATATTCGAATTGTTATATTTTGAGTCAAATCTGAATCTCCTTCGTAACCAGTAACAATTCTCTGTCAGGTAAATGTACTACAATCCTCTGAAGTAGAAGTACACAATAAGTAGTATACAGTTGAGTTGCATATATTTGACGTGCTTTAGGGGCCTTTTGTAAGTTATTCTTGGGTACAGTGAGTTAGAATAGTAACATAAATCAATATTTTTCATATCAAACATAATTAATCTCTAGCTGTTTGGGGCCTCATGCAGCCTCCTGCTTTGACTAACGTTAACGGTAAACTCTGCTCCTGATGTTTTTCCCGTAAACTTCACAGAAATGTGTTTATGGTATTTTGTCACAAGCACCTTTATTTGCTGACTCAACAGAAGAGGTATAATTATCTGGAATTGATGCCACTCCCTCCAAATAAGTGTGTTCCATAACAGCAAAGACACCGCTACACTCTCACCTTTTCCCTCTCTAGTAGAAAGTAATTCCAGAGATGTCTTTGGGTTTCCTGAGAAACAAAAGATGATCAATCCAGTCAGGTTTATTTATATGGAATCAGTGCCACGATGCACACGATTTAAAATGGAAAAGGAAGATATTTTTTAGTAATTAGTTTGAACGGACTAAAGCTAGAATATACACCTATCAGCCATAACATTAAGACCACTGACAGGTGTTAATGGAGGACTTTTGTAAGTTATTTTGGGGTACAATGAGTTAGAATAGTAACACTAGAATGGCACTCGGAGAGCACAGACCTCCGCCAACGCGTGACTTTAAAGGTCCCATATTAAGTTCATTGTCAGGTTCATACTTGTATTTTGTGTTTCTACTAGAAGATGTTTACATGCTGTAATGTTAAAAAAAACAACTTTATTTTCCTCGTACTGTCTGCCTGAATATACCTGTATTCACCCTCTGTCTGAAACACTTTGTTTTAGCACATTACAACGGAATTACGTAGCTAGGCAACAGTTTGGGTCCTTCCTGTCCGCTGATGTTATTTACATACACTGCAACAGGAAATAATCTAGGACACATTTAGAATGTTTATGTCTAAAACCATGTGATGATCTATATATTGTATATTTGTGAAATCACAAATGGACAGAAATCCTAACGGCTTGTTTCAAAAGCACAATTTCTGAATACGGGCTGTGTGTATTTCTCCGTATATTGAACGTTTCAATACTTTCACAGTATTTATATGGCACTTTAACCTGCTTTATACTATAACAGACATGACAATCTCACTTTTTACAAAATGGGACCTTTAAAAACAGCTCACAGCGGTTACGTGAGATGGTCGGCTTATTATTAATACGGTGTGTTTCCGTGTAACGTATCGGCGGATGCCTCTCTCATTCAGCAGCCTTGTTATGTCTATCCACCGCTTTTTTCTTTCTCACCGCGGACGGCCAGCAGCTCCCGCACACACATCCACACACGTATCTCTGCTCTCAGAAGGGGCATTTGGGCTATCTTCAAGAAATGTATGTGTCGGTGTAAAAATCCACTGTCAAAAACTCAACTCCCTTTCAGTTTTATCGTTCAGCTTTTCCAGTTGATTGCAGTTCCTCAGATGGTTGATGTGGCTCTGAGAAAAACTTTTGAGAAGTGAAGCAGCATCTCTTTGGAAATCTCTGTGTCAAACGCTGCCAAAAATCTGAAGGAACACCACACCGACACCAGCAAAATAAAAAATCTGCCAAAAGTCCCAAAACAGAGACTGACTGACACCAATAGCATCTTCATGTTCTGGCTTCATGACTCACAGACACACCTGGATTCAACTGTAAACCGCACCATGCCCAGACTGCCTGTTGATGTCAACTAACAACCCTCCTTTGAGTCATTTGTTTTGGTGCTAAAACCCAAGGTCAAAGAAAAACACCTTAACATTTACTGTTCCACTGAATTGGAAATCAGGAAATAGGTTTCTCATGAAATACAGCCCACCAAACTAAGATGGGCATCAACCCCAGAGGCGTTTACAGATCTGCTGTTTAACTTCACCTGGATAGTTGCTATGGCAACCGATCAAACAACAGTCACAAGGCCAATTCATACTTTACGCAACATGTTGAATAAAAACAGTCTTAGTTGTTCATTCAAGTCAGAACATGCATTGTAAAAGCCATGCTGCTCTATGCAATCATCAAAGCAAATATGCAAACTGACAACAGACACCTCCAGACAGGCCTTCATGGGCAAAATAATGTGCCACCATAGGCAGGAATGTACAAGCACCAGGCTCTCCAACATATAGGTGTACGTGCCTGTGGGATCCTTCACCTAACCTGCACCATTGGGCACCATACTCCAGTGCTACTATTGATATTATTCACAAGGCCTTCTTGATTCATATATTTGCCTGGCCTGTCATCCCAGCATCTGGACTATTATGCCAGTATGCCTGACTACATACTCACTAGGCTGTACGGTGTGAGGAGGACTATTGTGTACATTTTTTCAAAGTGTACTGTTTTTTGCAGTTTATATATAAGAAGACAGTGTTTGACAGGAAATGACATCACACTTGCACAGGTGGAATCCATCAAACTTTGAGACTCAGCATGTAGAGCATGGAGACTTGAGGCTGCATCCATTATGAGTGTTTGTGCATAACCTCAGCCACGGGGCTCACTCTAAAACTCGAAATGAGTTTGGAGGATGCAGGAGAAATGGAGCAGCATGATGCGTGCTGGTTGGACCAGGTGGAGCAGGTGGAGAGATAATAGATGGATAAAGAACTTGGGCTGTTGCTGTTCTCTGTCTCCCTTTGAAAAGAGGAAAGAAGAGGGCTCTAAACCGCTGAACTTACTGTCCGTTGCCGACTTCTGCATTCACGTAGTGTTGCTTTGCATTGAGTCCTGGCTGCATTGCAACACGCCAATAGATGTTGTCAAGGTCAAGGAAAACTTTGTTATCCCCTAGGGGCAATTTGTTGTACAGTCAGCAGAACCACACAGTCATCAAACAATTACAATAAACACAATAAATAGCCGATTAAAGGCAATAAATACAAAAGCTTACAACATACAACATTACAGGGCATTGTTTAGGAAACCAATGGCAGTCAGAACAAAAGAATTTCTGAGCGTATTGGTCCTAAGTTTAGGCAAACTGTATCTGCGGCCTGACGGGAGCAACCTGAACTCAATGGACAGGGGATGGCTAGGATCAGCTAGAAACGACTGAACCTTCTTCAAGGTCCTACTTTGGAACAGAGGAGTCAAGCCATTCAGGGTGGTGCCTGCAATTTTGCTGCACACTTTGACTATACTCTGCAACCTGTTCCTGTTTTTGAGGGTAAGCAACCCATACCAGCTGATAAAAGAGAACGTCAAGACAGACTCGATAAAACAAGAATAAAACATAAAAGAATAAAACTCTTGTGTTGTTATATAAGAGTTGGAGAAGCTGTGGTTAAAAACATAGCCGTATAGTGGAACAAAACATTCCTGAAGTCTGCGTTGCACTCTCATCAAACTGCCATGTACAATTGAAAGGCAACGCCCAGTGACCAGACACAGTCGATACTTTCCCACATGTGACGTAAAGCTGACTGTATCCCAACAACCTGTGTGATGACAGGTTGGTGATGACAGATGTGGGCACATGACTTTGACAGCTACAGACGCCCTGAGAGGCAAGTGAGAAAAAAGTCCTGTGTTTATGACTTAAGAACAGGTGAAAAAATGTCTGGCCAGGATCATTTTTCTAAGTTCATTCATTTCAAGCTCATTCTGGCCACAAGAGGCATGTAGTGCACCACTACCCCATGTTCTAAAGACCACTGAAAGCATTCATGTCTTCTTCCAGCTACGTTTTAATTTACATAACTTGCCAACACACACACACACATACACGCACACACACACACACACACTATACAGTATATATATATATATACATACATATATACTATGGCATGCCGTTTAGGAAATTATTATATATATATAATGTGAAATTTGAGAATTTTTAATGAAATGCTGAGAATATTGAATAAAATCCTGAGAATATTGAATAAAATCCTGAGAATATTGAATGAAATGTGAGAATATAGTCACTTTTTCATCATGGAAGACTAATGCAGAACTGAACTAGTTCAGTAAAGTTGGAAAAATATTGACAGATTCAAACTTCCGGGATCAATATCTCCTAAACGAAACGTTAAAACACAAACAACGGCTCTTTCTAATACAGTATATATATATATACATATATATATATATACAAACTATTTCACCCACTACTTTCTGCTCTAATTCATGCTTCCTTCAGTATCGCCGCTGAAGATGATTTAAACGGCGTGTTAAGAGCTCCCCAGTATTCTCTGAACAGTGTGGTGTTTGTCTGAGCGACTGGCCTGAGCTCTCACATTACAGGGCAACAGGTTTCCCTTTAGTAAAGGCTCATGTTTCAGTCAGGTGAACAGCAGGGGGAGGCTGAGAGGAGGAATGTGGAGGAAACAGACGAAGGCCGCGATGACCCGACTGAGAGGCAGACAGAAAACACAGTGAGGAGTTCCCACGCCCTGTTCTCTCCCACACCTACACACACACACCTCGTACTTATGCGAGGCCATTTTAGTTTCACATAGCGTCCTGACATGAATCATTGACTATATACTATAATACGGTGTGCTGCTGCAATAGGCTTTACAATAGATATCACCAGTCATTGCTCCACCTGTTACAGTACCATCTTTAACTCTGTTCAATTTTGGAAAAACACAAACCAATATATATATATATATATATATATATATATGAATAGGATTAAAGCTACAGTATGTTGTGTTAACAGAAGTTATAATTGTTGACAAATATTTCAGTGAATAAATGTGCTTATATCTGCTGTTATGAACCATTTATTAAGTGTTCATATGCTGCTTATAAATGCTTCAGACAGTAAAGAGTTATGATGTCTAAGGGATTTTAGATGTTTCTGAAGAAAAACCACATGGCTGACTTCAGCATGCAGACATGCAGGGAGGGTCACTGAAGGCCATACTAGTTTCTCAGACTAGTTTCTCAGACTAGACATGTCAAAGCAGCTTACTCTGTCTGTCTGTTTTCTCTTTGTGTGTGTGAGTGATTGCTCATTCATTTCAATTTCCTGTAAAATCATTTTTCACTGAATAGAATCTGCAGGCCACACCCACCATGTACAACACACCGTGGCACATTGTCTGTCAATGGTTACAGCGAGCTGCACACCTCAACTCTGCTGTTTCTTAGCTTTTTTCCTATATCATTTATTAGATCATCATACATTTATTTTGGGGCATTTGGGCTATCTTCAAGAAATGTATGTGTCGGTGTAAAAATCCACTGTCAAAAACTCAACTCCCTTTCAGTTTTATCGTTCAGCTTTTCCAGTTGATTGCAGTTCCTCAGATGGTTGATGTGGCTCTGAGAAAAAACTTTTGAGAAGTGAAGCAGCATCTCTTTGGAAATCTCTGTGTCAAACGCTGCCAAAAATCTGAAGGAACACCACACCGACACCAGCAAAATAAAAAATCTGCCAAAAGTCCCAAAACAGAGACTGACTGACACCAATAGCATCTTCATGTTCTGGCTTCATGACTCATAGACACACCTGGATTCAACTGTAAACCGCACCATGCCCAGACTGCCTGTTGATGTCAACTAACAACCCTCCTTTGAGTCATTTGTTTTGTTGCTAAAACCCAAGGTCAAAGAAAAACACCTTAACATTTACTGTTCCACTGAATTGGAAATCAGGAAATAGGTTTCTCATGAAATACAGCCCACCAAACTAACATGGGCATCAACCCCAGAGGCTTTTACAGATCTGCTGTTTAACTTCACCTGGATAGTTGCTATGGCAACCGATCAAACAACAGTCACAAGGCCAATTCATACTTTACGCGTATCCGCGATGGTCCCGGTCCGCGAATCTGCGATGGTCCACTTTGGTCTGTGTGATGTAAATGTCGTCATCCGTCCATGTCTGTGGACGGACACACTCCAGTTGGTGGCGTAAGCACCTCTAACTGGTTTGCCAGGAAGAAGAAGAAGGAGATAACAAAGTGGAGGCTTGTTTAGAAGAGAGTTTGTGCGAGGAGATCTGCTGTTACCCACATTTATATAGGTCGTCTTTAAAGGAATACAAAGGCTGACAAAACTCCTGGCAACTCCTGGCAAACAACATTATGGTGCATTACCGCTACCAACTGGAATGGAGCGCGGATCGGGAAACGCGCATGCATGGAACGCCAGGCCAACACAGACCCTCAGTTGTGGTATGAAAGGAACTGCATGTGGGTCTCTACTGGTACTTGGCCACAACTGTCCGCAGACGTGAAACATATGTCCGAGGATTTAGTGCTGATGATATCAGTCAGATAGTATCAACTTGCCACAATACTTTCAGCCCCCTGATGAGGGTCATGTCTAGAAGGTAGCCCAAAAGTTGCGAAACTCTCGCGAGATGGTTAAGGTTAGGCATTCATCATATTCACATGGCAGCCATTTTGCTCTTACGTCACGCTCAGGTGGAAAGGATCTCCAGAAACATGTCAGACAGCTACATAGCTATGGTGAAGTGGTCCAAACATCTGACTTGCGTACCCCAACATCGTGGACCTTCAGTCCAGTCGCTGTATCTCTTTGTTTGGACTCTTTCAGGGGTCTTCACAGACCTATCCATCCAATTTTGATTGTGTCAACACTTCGCTGCGGTGAACAAGTACAACGTTTGGACCACTTCACCATTGCTATGTAGCTGTCTGACTAGTTTCCACACTCCTTCCCAACCTAAGCATGATGTAAGAGCCAAATAACTGCTGTGTGAATATGGTGAATTGACCTCGAATGGTTAATGTGGTTAAGGTTAAGATAGCCCCGTCCCCGTCCCCGTCCCCGGCCGGCTGCACACAACGACTGCTGAGGGTTTTTTTCCTGGTAGAAATACAGAACAGCTACAGATGGATAGAGGCTGGGTGTTTTGTTTACATGCCTAATAGCACCAGGCTTAAGTGTGGCTTTGCGTACTGGCTAAGACTAACAATTCATTCAGCATCTGATTTTTGGGTGTGTCAGCTGCCTCTTGCTGCCTCTCATGCTGGTCTTGTGTGTGTGAGTTTTCACATGTTTTCGCCACTGGTAGAATACCTTCCCTGATGAGGGAGGGGAAGGATTATTTTGAAAAAGGATGTGTCTGTGCTTGCTCTTGTTTGCTGCCATAAGAGCTGAGTTGTACTTTGGAGTAGATCATGATTGTTATTTTTGGTGACACTCCAAGTGTTCTGTCCAGTTACTACAGTGGATCAGCACTATTAAATCTGTAACTCATACCTCAACATATCTAACAGTGAGCACTGTTGTTCTCTGCTGGGGTCATATCTGGGTCTCTTTAGAGTCCTAAAACCCAGAAATTAGTTAGCATTTTAGCACTTCCTGTTCCCTCACCTGGAGGTCAACAGCTTTTAGTTAGATGGCTGAAGGAAGGTCTGTGGTTAACACAAGCTGAAGAGATTTTAACGTTTTGTTCTACGACATAAAATACGTCAGGAAATATCTCACTCAGGACTTTTGAAACCTTTATGTGTCTTAAAAAGGCTAAATGAGACAACTAAACGTCATCACGCCGACTTGTCTTCCTTTACAGCCTCGTTGTGTATATTCACACTCCGTGGTGTCGTTCGTTTATAGCCTAACATTAGCTTTTTACTTCTGCTGATTGCATTCACACTTTAAAATTCATAAAGTGTTATTTTGCTGAATAAAACGTGTAAATATCATAAACGTGTGTTCGCCACAGAGATTATTTTCTGCAGTAATCCAAAACCCAATGGAACAATCCCATTGGCTGTTAGTGGAGGGAACCAGGGCGATGCTAACTCCTGTTGGACTACAGAAATACGTCATCCCTGCGGGGATGCGGACATGGCAAAATACTGTTCAAATCTGCCTCCAATAAGTATTCCAACTAATCCCAGGCTGCTCTTACATGCTCTATCTTGTATAGGCCTATCTGACCCATGAATCACACATTGTGATTTTAACTAGCAGGTAGCTTAGAGACTTTTCAAAAAATGCAAGGCCACCTGCATTGTCAATACATTTCTTTGGTTCCTCCCCTAATACCTCTACTACTACCACTTCTACTACTACTACTCTAATACCTCACAGTAATGTAACAGCTCTGAGTTCTAACTAAAAGTTCATAAAGAGTTTAAGAGGAGACACTACATGTAAACGGGGTAATAACCATAACAATTAGATATCACCATAAAACTTGACCAGTTGATTCTTTGATATTAAGACGATTATTTTTTTGTATTTTTGAAAATGTTATGTTTAAATGTGCAAATGAGGCATTATCTAATTAAATGAAATGTGAACATTGAATAAAGCCAGGTTAAACATTCTTGTTTCATTTTGTTGACATATTAGAGTCAAATACAAATCGCTCCTTGGACTGCTTCCATAGTATCTGTGTACGTACGTGTGTACAAACCAAAATCAACATGACCTGCGCTCTCACATTATTCTACAGATGTTTGCTTCCATAGTTGTTTTGTTTCTCTTTGTGGTTGTTTTGTGTCTCTTTGTAGTTGCTTTGTAGTTACTTTGTGTCTCTTTGTGGTTGTTTTGTGTCTCTTTGAAGTTGTTTTGTGTCTCTTTGTGGTTGCTCTGTGTCTCTTTGTAGTTACTTTGTGTCTCTTTGTGGTTGTTCTGTGTCTCTTTGAGGTTGTTTTGTCTCTTTTTGTAGTTACTTTGTGTCTCTTTGTAGTAATGTTTTGTCTTTGTAATTGTTTTATGTCTCTTTGTAGTTGTTTTTTGTGTCTTTGTAGTCATTTTGTAGTTGTTGTTTGTGTCTTTGTAGTCATTTTGTAGTTGCTTTGTGTCTGTTTTTAGTTTTGTCGTGTCTCCCAAACTCTTCTTTCCTAATAATAATAATAATAATAATAATAATAATAAATAAAATAAGAAAACATATTCTAATGTGCGTTATTCTTTTTTTACATAATTTAAGCCATTTGTTATGTATATTTGTATTATATATATTGTTATACATTTATTATATATATTTGACACATGTTAAAGGAAATGTAAATCATGGGGGCAGAAATGTTGCTGCATAACAGGAATGACCCAGAAGTAATATAGGCTACTCTCTCTCTCTCTCTCTCTCTCTCTCTCTCTCTCACACACACACACACCCACACACCCTCCATCCTGAGGGTCTGTGTGTGTGTGTGTGTGTGTGTGTGTGGTGGAGCACTCCTACTCCTCATTCATAACCTCCTCCTCGCCTCCATCAGCTCACAGTCTGTCGGGAACTCTTACTGGCGCCACTGGGACTCTACCGGTTCACTTGATACAGATAACAGGACTTCTCTCCAGTCATGACTCGGGTTTCTCCTCCCGTCTTTGTGTTGCTGCTATGTGCGGTGAGTAACCTACCTGTGGAGTTTCTTACTGTGTTTTAGAAACTCTCTTGTTTAGTTAACTCTGTATGTGGTTTAGATAGGTCTTGGCTCTACTTCACTGTTGTTATAAACCTATAGCCTAGTTATCTGCCTGGAGCCAGAGGACTCAAGTTTCAACAACTGACAAAGAATCCGCGTTCAGAAACAAGTACTTCCAGTACGGTCACCTGTCCACACCACTGGTCCTCATCTTCTGAAACACATTTACATCTCAGGCTAATGATCTTGTCTATGTTGACAAATACCTGGCTGCCATGGCAACAGACAGGTGTGTTGAGTTTCACAAGTTAGAGACATCACTTCACTTCTCATTCAACACCATCTGAGAGCTTGTTTACATGGGAAAGTGTACTTCTAATCATCAGCCTTAATAAAACAAGGCCTAGTAACCAGAAATCCATCTGTGGTCAGTGTGTTTAGGATGAATCATAAAAAACTAAAAACTACGATTACGAATCAGAACTTATCAGAAGTATTATGCGGTGCAGTGCAGATACCAGACTAGGTTATCATGTTGTTGCTTGATCCTTTTTGTACCCAGATCTAGAAAGAAAATTACTATTTGTACGGTTTCGTTCGCAGCCAATCACCACGAGCGTTCTTCGGTTTAATGCAACGTGTGATTGGCCCACTACTGCAGCAGCTACAACCCATACGGGCTGTGCTGTGGTGAAGTAGACTGTGGTATATTTGACGTGTTTAGTTAGTTCAGCATGCCGAGATGCCACCAAATCCTCGGTAGGCTACTCTATTGGTATCGCTATCATTTAAGGGTACTGGTTGGTAGTGGTACTGGTATCGTAACTTTTAATAATAATTATCCGAGTGAGAGAAAGGATAACAATGACCATAGAGATAATGTCTTACATGAATAATTAAGATCACGTTTGAATGCTTTGTGCTCAGTAACCTTCTCACACATACCATGCATCTGATGAGTAAGATCTTGTCCTCCCTACTCACTGAGAGATGAGAGGCCACTCCTTTCTGAGTCTACCATACCTCACGTGTCATCCTGACATGTCCATGCATTGACTGAATAGGTGAGGCTCAGTTAAATCCGCTGGGAGATGTCTCCAAGTACCTGACCAGACAGGTGTGGATGTTTTCACACAGAGGGCCTCACAATACTTTGAATATCAAAGCTGTGGTGCTCTACACCAGTGGTTCTCAACCTTTATCGTGTCCAGGACCCCTAAGTTGATACACATTAGGTCACGGACCCCCTGTCTGAGAAGATTTTTGTTGTTAGATATGAATAAGACCAGAATTCTAGTTGTCAACTACAGTTGAGGAGATAACTGTGGAGGAAGTGAAACCTATGATCAGAGTAGTCTCTCTTATGACTCACACTGGATTCACTTCTGTAGTGGATTAAAGAGTGATGATAACCAATTAACCATTTTTTTCCAGCAGTCCAGTGTTTAGTCCAGTCCAGTCCAGTACAGTTCAGATCAGTTTTTTACACATTAGAACGGTTATTTTCGTGTTTCCATTAGCAGAAGTTGTGGATGGTACCAATAGAACCACTCCATTCTTGGCACCACCTCAGCCGAGGTTCCAAGCGAGCTGAGCTGACACTAGAAGGTGGAGTTACATTTTAAACAATGGCAGCTCGCAAAACTCCAGCGTACATGACACCGTAGAACAGATGGAAGTGCGGAAGTTCCTCTGTTTGGTTGTCGTTGCAAGGATTCTGCGAGTGTTCTGTTGAAGATGATGTCACGGCGGTTTCACATGCTGTCGCTACTGCGATCAGCTGAGAATCCCGCCTATACACTAAGGGGGTGCTACCAGTAGTGGAAACATGGCTTAATGGACCCCACTGTTGGTTAATCCCATTAAAGCTCTGATGAAGACCGATGATGAATGGATTTACTCACAGAAGTGGAGTTACAGGTACATCAACACGAGGACTGATGACAAAGACAGCTCAGTGTTTGATGAAAGCCGTATCGTCATTTTCAACACGTAGAATGCTGTCGCTTCATGCTTCTCACACCGTGCACACACATGCCGTGGTTACACTTGTATTCTTTCACCAAGCAGCAATAGACAGTATGAAAGGCGGCCGTCAGTAGGCCCTGAACAACAAGTCAGCCCCACCCGCTCTCTCAAACTGGCAGGTCAAATTTCAGCCAGACTGAACTGTGCCGGAGCAGCAGGAGGTTAGAGCTGCATCGGTTCCCCTTCTTTATTTACATGAAATAAAGATCAGACTTCTTCTCAGGACTGTCTGGGCATGTACACGCGTGCTCGACTGACATCTCGCCGACTATACCATGTTTATTTTGTTTGAGTCTGCGTTGTGATGGGGGTTGGTCGTTTCTCCATTTCTTCAGCTGAACTGAAGAGAGAAAGCACGCGCGAGCACGTCACATCCACTGGAACACTGACCTTGTGTCCTTCCAGTCCTTCACATTAAAAGCAGTCTACAGGCTGATAGAGGAAACACAGAAAGTCGCTTAAGGTCTAATTTTTTAGGTTAGGTTACAACCTGTCCTCTCATTTGCAATAAAAAAAAGATTTATACGTGTAAAAAGTTACATATAGTACCTTTAAGTGATAGGCAGCTGATTTTATCTACATACACGTATGGATTCATCTGTTAAGTGAGGGTTCCCTGTGAAGTCATTACATCTATTGTGTTGCAGGCTGTTGTTGTGGTGATTATTAAGTCTGGAGACAATCTGGTAAGAAAAAGAAGAGAATGGATTCTCCCTCCAAAGCCACTGCACGAAAATGTGGACTACACTAAACAGGAGTCTATTGCCAAGGTGAGTCACTGATTAATTATACCCACTAACTGTGGAACAATCAGACAAAGAGGGGACTATCTGACCACAGACATGCATGGATCTGCAGGGCTCATGTGCTCTTCTTTTGCAAATTTCTTCAAGTTTTTTTCTTCTTCTGCTTTGTGTTTCAGATTCGGTCAGATTTTGAAACTGACTCAAATATTTACTACTCTCTGGAAGGTATTGGTGCAAATCAATATCCCTTCCACGTGTTTGTAGTAGACTATAAAACTGGATTAATTAGGGTGACCAAAGTACTCGACAGGGAGGACATCGATACGTACAATGTGAGTGACACATGACAGTTTCTGTTCTATTTATTGTACTTTTTGATTGTGATGTCCCTTTTCCCTTCATAAGCTTCAGTAATTGGTGCTTTTCGTGTCACATATTGAGATATTTGGCAGCTACTTGCTACGCATGCAAGTGTACGTGCTAAAACAGATGATAAAGACAACAACATTTAAGAAATGGTTCTGTTTCAGCTGTCTGGTGTTGCTAAGTACCGTGATGGCAGAGAGGCAGAGAGAAAAATTAACCTACGAATCAAGGTCGTCGATGAGAACGACAACGCACCAGTGTTTGGAGTCATAAAGCCCGGGGAGGTGCCGGAGCTCAGTGCTGCAGGTTAATGTTTCCTCTTTTGTGGACAAATCACACAAATTCCCACTTGCCCACTGCCTGAAATGCTTTGTTTGAAGTCCCGCCTTTTCTTCTGTAACGTGGTGATGTCATCAAGTAACACATTCGCATGACAGCTAGTTTGGCACGCCCTCGAAGCTAGTTAGAGCGGAGCTGGAGCAGAGTCTGAAGAGTTTGGTTCCGTTGACCAATCACAACAGTGGGCCAGCTGACCAATCAGAGCGTTTCAGACAGAGGGTGAAAAGATAGATAGATAGATAGATAGATAGATAGATAGATAGATAGATAGATAGATAGTAACTTTATTGATCCCGAGGGGAATTCAAGAGGAGCTGCAGACCATTCGGGAGAAAAATTAAGTAAAATAAAGTGTTTTTGAATATTAAAGCATGTAAACAGATTCTAGTAGAAACCCAAAATACAAGTATGCACCTGGAAATAAGCATATGTCCTCTTTAATGAGCTCAGTTTGTCTGTTCCACATCAACATTTATTGCTCTCAGTTTGCTATCATCAGAGCACACCAGACTGAAGACAGTAGAATTTACCGACATTGAATTTATTGACTGTTTCATTTAATGCTGTTCTTACAGGAACTTCAGTTATGAAAATAACTGCAACTGATGTTGATGAACCAGGGAATGAGAACTCTCAGATCGCCTATTTCATCGTTGATCAGAACCCACCTGGTGACATGTTCTACATTACCAAGGATGGGACCATCCACGTCAAAAATTCTGCCCTGGACAGAGAGGTACAGTATGAATTGCATCGAAATGGCCAGTGCCAATTCCAGAGAACTGAAATTCTGCACTCCATCAGCTGATCAATGTCAATTGCTAATCCAATCACCAATCATCTTCAGTCAAGAATGACAAGTTGGTAACAACGGGGTGGAGTCCATGCCTTATGTCAATTTACCTCTTTCCATTCTTACCCTCATGACTTTTATTATTGCTAATTCTACCAACACAACACAGTGACCTATACATAGTTAATATTGGACAACATTTCCATCCATCCTCTTCCTCTTATCGCGGGGGCAGCAGGCTTAGCAGGGTATTCAAGACGTCCTTTTCCCCAGCAATGTTTTCCAGCTCTTCCTGGGGGACCCCGTGGCGTTCCCAGGCCAGACCAGATGTATAATCTCTCCTGTTCTGGCTCTACCCCGGGGCCTCTTACCAGTTGGACGTACCCAGAAAACCTCTAAAGGGAGGCGTCCAGGAGGATACTGATCAGATGTTGAACCACCTCAGCTGGCTCCTCTTGATGCGAAGGAGCAGCGGCTCTACTCCGAGCTCCTTCCGGATGTCTGGGCTCCTCACCCTATCTTTAAAGCTGAAGTTATACTTTCTGGGTCCGCTAGGGTCCCCGTGATGTAAATTTTATCATCAGAGGACTTACACATAAGCTCTGTGTGGACATCTGCGTACCGCCAATATGTTGTGACATAATAGTCATGCGGACAAGTCCGGACAAGTCCGGACAAGTCCATGCGGTATTGTGGTGATCTACTGCACATGTGTGGAACACGTCCTCCAAGTGTACAATATAAACAGAACTACTATGCGTCTGTGGTGTCTGCAGCTGTCCGTGTACGCGTTCATTTGGGAGTATAATGGTACGTGTCCACAGGGGTGTTTTTGGACTCAAGGGATCGCTTCGCCTCCCAGCATTGGACGCTTGATGGGCCGCCACTAGACACTCGCCACCTGATTGGATGAACACCTTCCCTCGTGGGCTGCTGCTCCCAGCTTTTAAACCGGAACCAACACGGCGGCTTGTTTGGAAACCTTTTTCTGATATATTACGAAAATAGTTTGCCGAAATGTGTTTCTGAAAACGTTTTATGAGAAATAATCCTGCAGTTGATGAATCTGTCTTTATTTTAGATTGACAACAGTTAGTTTAAAAGTTTCTAGGGAGTTACACCTGTAATGTGCATGCCTCACATGTTTTCTGTAGTGCTTAAAAGTACTATACAATCTGTAGCTTTATCATTTGCCATCCTATTAGATAATTTTGGGAATTTGACTGAAACATACAGCAAAGTTCTGAGTCCCTGCTCTAACTCTTCCCATTCTAATTTCAGAAAGCAGATAAGTACACTCTGACAGTGAAAGGTCAAGACTTAAACGGCAAACCAGGGGGAAAGAGTGGAACCGGCACAGTCACCATTAATGTACGAGATGTGAATGACAACCTTCCCACTCTGGAAAAAGAGCAGGTAAATTTCTTTCTCACACTCTTCAGTATTGACATGTGGTACTGTAGAAGAAATGGTTTCCATGAGGGGTTGAACGATCTCCGTGTTTTCTTTTAAGGAAAACAAATTGGAAATGTTGACATGCTTATGTCACAGATCAAAAATTAAAGTCAAAGAAATGCTAATCAACAAATGAACAGAAATGAACCCTGTTACTTTGATCTCATACTGGGTTGTACTTGCAGTATGAGGGCAGCATCGAGGAGAACACACAGAATGTGGAGGTGATGAGGATCAAAGCAGAGGACCTGGACCTGAAGGACACAGACAACTGGAAAGCTGTGTTTGACATTGTCAAAGGCAACGAGGCTGGGTACTTCAGCATCCATACAGACCCCAAGACCAACGAGGGCGTCCTAATGCTCGACAAGGTACTGCACTTTCACTTTGGATGAATCATATGGGTTAGTATCCCAGTCTTTTGTGGGATAGATGTGGTAAGTGGTATGTTTTGTGGAAATGTATTGTATAGGCCTGTGTTAGACAGGGGCATTCTGGGATTTTACATACTTGCAGGGGTGCAGTCTTAAGTTGGCAAGTCACAGGGTCGACACCAACCCAAGGCCCCCTTCTGAGGTCTCATTTGGGCTCATTTGTAATCTAAAAATAACACAGTACATTTTGTTTGATGATTTGAAGAACCAGTGAAAATGGCTCATCAATGGCACACAGCCTAATCATTATGGATGGATATAAAACATGTCTGCATTTCAGTCCTCATTTTATTGAATTGTCTGAGCCTGTATTGACAAATACACACAAACAGCAAAACTTTGTGCTTGTGTCATTTCACAGGCTGTGGACTATGAGGATATGAAGAACCTTGACCTAGGACTAGCTGTGAGGAACGTGGCTCCATCGTATGATGGATCTGCGACAAATGCTGGAGCTGGTATAGGTTTCGGAGGGGGGGCAGGTGGAGCAGGTGGAGCTGGTGGAGCAGGTGGAGCAGTTGGGGCAGGTGGGGCAGGTGGGGCAGGTGGGGGATGGATATCAGCCGGGGCAGGGGGAGCAGGCGGGGCAGGGGGACCAGGGGGACCAACTGGTGCAGGTGCTGGTGTGGGAGGTGGGTCTGGAACAGGGGGATCAGGGGGACCAACTGGTGCTGGTGGGGGAAGTGGGACAACAACATGGCTAGGTGGGACCACATTTAAAACCTATCCACTTAAAATCAATGTGAAGAACCAGCCGGAGGGGCCAAGTTTTGACCCCAAAGTCAAAGCTATTCCCATCTCAGAAGGAAGCAGCTACACCACTAAGGATGTTATTGCCCAATACCAGGCAACAGATGAAGACACTGGGAAACCAGCTGAGAATGTCAGGTCAGTGCTATACATGAAAGCCTCTGCAGTTAAAACTTCAATGTCAGCCTAAAGTGGAAGTGAATCAGTCAACCATATTCAGCTGGTTTACTAAATAGATTTCCACTCTAATGAACAATTATATGACAAACATGACAGATATCAGCATTTAAAAGAAAAAAGAAGACCCGTCTCATCTTTCGTGGCAAGAGCGCAGCCATGTTGCAGTACCCTAGTCTGTGACGTCACCAGGTTGGTTGGCTCGGCTGAGTTACACAGATACAACGGTAGACACAGTAAAAGACGGAGACTGAGGAGACACGGAACAGAAGAAAACAAAAGAGGGGACACTATTGTATTGTTCCTGGATGTAAAGATGAGTCTCACAATGTAGAAACCAAACAGTTCATTTCATAAACTGTCGCTGAAACGGAGATCAGTAACGTTACTGACGACAGCGCTGGCTAGTGGGAGTGAAGGCACTCTGCAGCTGGCTGTCTCTCAATCTTTCGTCCTCTCCCCTCTCTGATCACCTGTCTCTGTCTCCCCAATCTCCTGCGGGGAGAGGACGGGAGATGGGGAGACAGTCAGCTGGCCTGTCGGAGGACTCTTTCAGTGCCACTAGCCAGCGCTGCAGTAACGTTACTGATCTCCGTTTCAGGTTCAGTTTATGAAACGGACTGTTTTGTCCTTGGTTTTAACATTGTAAAACTATAAAACTCATCTTTACATCCAGGAACAAAACAATAGTGTCCCCTCTTTTGTCTTCTTCCGTCCTGTGTCTCCTCGTTCTCTGTCTTTTACGGTCTCTACCGTTGTATCTGTGTAACTCAGCCGAGCCAACCAACCTGGTGATGTCACTGACTACAGTACTGCTACATGGCGGCGCTCTTGCCACGAAAGATGAAACAAGGCTTCTTTTTTTCTTTTAAATGCTGCCATTTGTCATGTTTGTTACATAATTGTTCATTAGAGTGGAAATCTATTTAGTAAAGCAGCTTAACTTGGTTGAATGCTTCACTTCCACTTTAATTGTCTACACTCCATGGTAATAACTGACGCAGCTTGTTTCTGCTTTAGGTATGCCAAGAACTCCGACCCTGACAACTGGCTGATCATCGACCCAAAGACAGCTGAGATCAGACTGAACAAGATGCCTGATAGAGAATCCCCATACCTGGTCAATGGGACATATTTAGCTGAAGTACTCTGCATTACAGAAGGTACACGTTTCCAACATGTTTCTACTCCAGCTTCAGATGTTTTACATGTAATACTAGTTAGTATTCTTAGTGAAATGTAGCTGCGGGACGGTATGGAACATCAAGCTTTTTGCTAATCATACAGCCTTGCCAATTGTGGAGCTGAAATGTAAAGTTTGCTCAGAGGATGGCTTTAGAGGAAATGGTATTAAAGAAGAACACCACCTAAATGAAGGATTCCAATATGTTATCTCCATGGCCTAGGAAAGTTCAGTCAATATGTGTGAACCTGAGCTCCTCACCGTCTCAAACTGGTGATGTCATACGGTATAAAGTGTGAAGCTGCTCTATAGACAATGAATGGACACACAGAATGGTTGGACCCGTTGTCCCCCAGCAGGACGAGTGAAGCGTCCGAAGAATGGAAATACAAACAAAGGAAACGCTGAATGATGATCTGTTTTATTTCTGTTTTTTTCCAACACAGACATGCCCTCTAAAACAGCGACCGGCACAGTAGCCATCGAGGTGGAAGATGTTAATGACAACTGCCCCACCCTGACCAGTACCTTCCAGACTATGTGTACCACTGCTGATAGTGTTATCGTGAACGCTAAAGATGATGATGACTTCCCTAACGGGCCTCCGTTTCACTTTGCCGTCAAACCAGAGGGCACTCAGGGCAAATGGCGCGTGGAGCAATTAAATGGTGAGGAGGAAACTGCCAAACATTCAAAAGTTGTGTAAATAGTATATAAGAGATATAAAAACATGCAAATAGAAGTTAGAAATGGTTCTGTGTTGGTGTCTGCCACAGATGTCTTTCTTTGTTTTAAAACTAGGGGCTGCCAAAGTGAAACATTTTCAAATTCTACATACGAGTTAATAACAATTTATGACCTAAAAACTATCATTAAGCTTGTTTTGACTAGCAGGGTTCCTACACATTTTCCATTTCAATATTCCATACTTTTCCCAACTCAAACTTCCAGACTTCTGGGTCGATTTTTCAAACCATAATATTTACTTTGTGATTCAGAGTGCAGAGGATGCTGTGACAGGACTAACAAATTTAAATTCAAATTTGACCAAGTCTTTAATCCAGAATACCATAAAGCATATTGACTTGACACACTTTTCATAATTTTGTCCTGTTGCCGGCAGCCACTGCAGCTATCCTGAGGGCCCAAGAGCCCATGTGGCCTGGTTCATATGAGGTGGAGTTTATGGTGACAGACCAGCAGGGACTGTTCTGTCCAGAACCACAGAAAGTGACGGTCCAAGTTTGCACCTGTGAGGAAGGGGTTGTGTGTGGAAAACGAGGGGCCCAAGGTCAGAACGACAAAGGAGCATCGTTAGGACCTGGAGGCATCGGACTGCTATTCCTGGGCCTGCTGCTGTTACTACGTAAGTATGTCATGCTCATTCTGATGAAGGGTTGTGTGTTCAAGACAATCCCCAGACAGGTTGAGTTTCATTGAAAAGGCCCAAAATATGTGTGTGAATAGCCACATATATGTCGGCTGATAAAAGCCAATAATGCCTGCAGAGTTGCACAAGCCATGAACAGTATATGACCTTGTAATTAATAGGATATTGTTCTAAGCTGTAACCCCACGAGACAAAAACAGAAGTGTGACATAAAAGGACTTCCTGGGGCATTAATACCCTCTACACTGTCTTGACTGGAGATTTTGAGCCCCTGAAAACGTAGCTTCAAGTATGAAGTATTTATCCATAACATAGTAAAGTCTCTAACAGCCACAGTTTTGTTGAAGGTAAATTCTCAGATCCCTTTACTTTTAGATTTGATCATGGGTCTGTCCAGCAGATGGCAGTAGAGAAATCTGTGGCCAGACTGAAGTCAAGCGAATAACAACATGCAGCTTACACCAGTGTTGGTCATAAAGAATGACATGGTTGCCTGTCATAAAAGAAAACTTTGCCAGGTCAACTGTACCTGCACCCTCTTTTCTGAGGGACCCCTGCAGTCCCCACACCACATTTTAGGAGTCATTAAGTTTGACTAAAACTTGTTGTTGTTGTTTTACAGTCTTTCTTCTGTTGCTGCTCTTCTGCCAATGTGGCGGGGCTGGGGGTCTGCCAGGGGGCTTTACTAAAATGCCTTTCGAGACCAAATCACACCTCATTAATTACCACACCGAGGGTCAGGGAGAGAACACGGTAAGACCAACATATTTACCCTTTAAACACACGACCTTCAGTGTTGACGACAGGATTATTGGCATACATTCTGTCCACTTGCTATTGAGATGATATCTGATTCAAAGCTGCATTGAGTTATTTTTGATTCCAGGCAGCAGAATAACTGTTGACTCTGTTCTCTAACATTTGGACAATTGGCCTTTTATAGGCGGTGCCGTTGCTGAACATGCCAACACAAGAGGCAGTGGTGCCCATCCAAAGTTTCGATATCCAGAAATCCGTCGTTGATGGGATGAACGGGGCTGCCTATCAAGAGGGTTATGGAAGTGGGGCTATTGGAATTGGCCAGGGAGAGTGGGGGACGATGAACCAGACGAACGGCAGTGTCTTCCACTCTGAGTTTGATGGCAGAGAATCACAAGGAGGTGGAGGAATGTATGACGGCATGGCTCTGCCAGACCACTTCCTGGGACAGTATTACTCTCAGGTGGAGAATCATTTACATATTTCTACTCTTTACTTACTGAAACCCATGGTAGGATTTTGTCATCCTGGAAGTAATTAATTTGATTGTTTTCATATGTTTGGAAAACAAATAAAAGAGGTATACTTTGAATAGCTCAACTGCAAATGTCTGTGCAGTAACAAAAGATCACGCTGTGCACTTGTCCTGTCAGTTAAAGCAAAGGTTAAGGTTGGCCTGTACTCGTAAGAACCTATTCTAAAGAGTCCTTTAAGGTAAATAACTCACTGTGTGTTAATGGACATACCAACAGTTTATAAACACACCTTTTGGGTGACACCTCTACATTCATTAAATTAAAACAGAGTTTGCATCATGAATGCCAATAAACTTGACTGCTCAGTCAACAAAAAAGATAATCTTGGTGGTTTTCCTTTTTCTCTTTCAACAGAAGGTGCTCAGCGATAACGAGAACCTTGGCGTGAAGGACTGTCTTTTGGTTTATGACTACGAGGGCCAGGGCTCCCTCGCTGGGTCAGTGGGCTGCTGCAGCCTCCTGGAGTCTGACAACGACCTGCGGTTCCTCGATGACCTCGGGACGAAGTTCAAGACCCTGGCTGAAGTGTGCGGAGGCAAGAAGATCCCAAATGAAGTGTTCACTCCTCGGCCCAGTGCCTCCATCAACACTCAGACCTCATTGTCAAGTTTGATGACTGCCCAACAGCTGCCCCCTCTACCCAAGCCGACCCCCCCTCAGACTGTGGTCAAGGAGGTATCGGAGGTGGTGAAGGAAAGCACGGCCACAGTGAGGAAAGAGATGCCCTCAGTGAGTACAGGGATGACCATAGTGAAGGAAGGGATGCCCTCAGTGAGTACAGGGATGACCATAGTGAAGGAAGGGATGGCAAATCAAGGCCAAATGCTCCTGCTACAGCCGCAGCAGCAACAGCAGCCTGTCTACTACACCACCGCCCCTGTGATGCAGCCCATGCACTACGTAGTCCAGCCACAGGTTCAAAACACTGTGCTGCTGGCTGAGGCACCAGCTACCAACCTGCAGGGCATGGTACTGGTTAACGGCATCCAGACTGGACCTGCCCAAGGCATGGTTGTACAAGGGCAGACAATGATGTCCAGCGGACAAGCCCAGGGCCCGCACATGATGCTGGTGGAGAGGAGCGGAATCCAGGGCGGCGGTGCCAATCTGGTCCACACTGGCAACCTCTCTGGCTCCCAGACCATGATGGTGGTGGAGGGCAGGGTCCCAGCAGGGTCAATGAAAGGGCTGAATGGAAGCCAGATTGGTGTCGTGCAGGGGGGCACTCTGCAGTCAGGAGGGCTTTCAGGATCTCAGAGCGTCCTGGTGGTCGGAGGGCCAACAAGCAGTGGAGGGCAGCTGGTCCAGGAGGCAGGAGGTCCGTCCCAGAAGATTGGGTCTCTCTCTGGGTCTCAAAGAGTTCTCTACAGCAAGGGCAGCTCATCCATGGGTCCCCAGAGCGGCACGCTGGGTTCCTCTACCACCACAGTGAGTTCTATCCCCACCTACAGCAAGGTGGTGGTGCAGGAGACGAGAGAAATTCGCTGAATGAGAGATTGTCAGGACAAGAGAGGACCTTTCCAGTGATGCCAATCAGACTGTTACTCTGGCCTGGTCGAGGGGTGGTGATGGGATGCTTGTGGGACTCAACTAATGCAAGACTGCTAATGGAGAGAGGGAAGGATCCCCATAATCCCTCTTTTAAATTTGACAGTACAGTTTTCAGCAAAGTTAACAATATATATCACCAGTCATTGCTCCACGTGTTACAGTACTATCTTTAACTCTGTTCAATTTTGAAAACACACTCTCTCTCTCTCTGGTACCTGATTGTTGTACACTGGCAATATTTGCACTATCTGTTTATATTATGTTTATTTCTTGTTTATATCTTATATTGTATTGGTATTCTTACTTTATTCTGACATTTTTAACTATTCTATTGTTATTTTTGCTGCCTATTTGCACCAACAAAGCAAAGCAAATTCCTAGTGTATACCTGATACACCTGGAATAGACAAGATTCTGATTCTGATTCTGATTCTTTAACTAGACATCACCAATCATTGCTCCACCTGTTAGAGTACCATCTTTAATGAGATATAACCAGCCATTGCTCCACCTGTTACAGTACCATCTTTAACTCTGTTCAATTTTGAATACACAAACATACGTAAAATGCTAAATGATAAAAAAAATATCAGCCACCCAACCAGTACCACCCACCACCCTCCCAGTACTACATCACCACCCTCCCAGTACCATAATTAACCAGTAATCATAAATACTTCTTCTTCACCGTCTGTGATAACTGAGCTCAACTGAAGGCCATGAGATGTGGCTGACAGGTCTGGAAGAAATCTAGGAAGTGGACCTTGAGTTATTAAGCTCAAAATGTGGCATATCTAACCAGTTGAAACTGTTTAAACAGTTGATCAATCTAAAACCAACTGTAAGGATGTAACCGAGTGTAATCACATCATTAAATACGACTAAAGCTACAATATGTTGTGTTAACAGAAGTTATAATTGTTGACAAATATTTCAGTGAATAAATGCGCTTATATCTGCTGTTATGAACCATTTATTAAGTGTTCATATGCTGCTTATAAATGCTTCAGACAGTAAAGAGTTATGATGACTAAGGGATTTTAGATGTTTCTGAAGAAAAACCACATGGCTGACTTCAGCATGCAGACATGCAGGGAGGGTCACTGAAGGCCATACTAGTTTCTCAGACTAGTTTCTCAGACTAGACATGTCAAAGCATCTTACTCTGTCTGTCTGTTTTCTCTTTGTGTGTGTGAGTGATTGCTCATTCATTTCAATTTCCTGTAAAAATTTTTTCACTGAATAGAATCTGCAGGCCACACCCACCATGTACAACACACTGTGGCACATTGTTTGTTAATGGTTACAGCGAGCTGCACACCTCAACTCTGCTGTTTCTTAGCTTTTTTCCTATATAATTTATTTGATCATCATACATTTATTTTGGGGCATTTGGGCTATCTTCAAGAAATGTATGTGTTGGTGTAAAAATCCACTGTCAAAAACTCAACTCCCTTCTGGCTTCATGACTCACAGACACACCTGGATTCAACTGTAAACCGCACCATGCCCAGACTGCCTGTTGATGTCAACTAACAACCCTCCTTTGAGTCATTTGTTTTGGTGCTAAAACCCAAGATCAAAGAAAAACACCTTAACATTTACTGTTCCACTGAATTGGAAATCAGGAAATAGGTTTCTCATGAAATACAGCCCACCAAACTAAGATGAGCATCAACCCCAGAGGCTTTTACAGATCTGCTGTTTAACTTCACCTGGATAGTTGCTATGGCAACCGATCAAACAACAGTCACAAGGCCAATTCATACTTTACGCGTATCCGCGATGGTCCCGGTCCACGAATCTGCGATGGTCTACTTTGGTCTGTGTGATGTAAATGTCGTCATCCGTCCATGTCTGTGGACGGACACACGTATGCACCTCTAACTGGTTTGCCAGGAAGAAGAAGAAGAAGGAGATAACAAAGTGGAGGCTTGTTTAGAAGAGAGTTTGTGCGAAGAGATCTGCCGTTACCCACATTTATATAGTTCGTCTTTAAAAGAAAACAAAGGCAGGCGAAACTCCTGGCAACTCCTGGCAAACAACATTATGGTGCATTACCGCTACCAACTGGAATGGAGCGCGGATCGGGAAACGCGCATGCATGGAACGCTAGGCCAACACAGACCCTCAGTTGTGGTATGAAAGGAACTGCATGTGGGTCTCGACTGGTACTTGGCCACAACTGTCCGCAGACGTGAAACGTATGTCCAAGGATTTAGTGCTGATGATATCAGTCAGATGGTATCAACTTGCCACAATACGTTCAGTTCAGATGAGGGTCGTGTCTAGAAGGTAGCCCAAAAGTTGCGAAACTCTCGCGAGATGGTTAAGGTTAGGCATTCATCATATTCACATGGCAGCCATTTTGCTCTTACGTCACGCTCAGGGTGGGAAGGATCTCCGGAAACATGTCAGACAGCTACATAGCTATGGTGAAGTGGTCCAAACATCTGACTTGCGTACCCCAACATCGTGGACCTTCAGTCCAGTCGCTGTATCTCTTTGTTTGGACTCTTTCAGGGGTCTTCACAGACCTATCCATCCAATTTTGATTGTGTCAACACTTCGCTGCGGTGAACAAGTACAACGTTTGGACCACTTCACCATTGCTATGTCGCTGTCTGACTAGTTTCCACACTCCTTCCCACCCTGAGCATGACGTAAGAGCCAAATAACTGCTGTGTGAATATGGTGAATTGACCTCGAATGGTTAAGGTGGTTAAGGTTAAGATAGCCCCGTCCCCGTCCCTGTCCCCGGCCGGCTGCACACAACGACTGCTGAGGGCTTTTTTCCTGGTAGAAATACAGAACAGCTACAGATGGATAGAGGCTGGGTGTTTTGTTTACATGCCTAATAGCATCAGGCTTAAGTGTGGCTTTGCGTACTGGCTAAGACTAACAATTCATTCAGCATCTGATTTTTGGGTGTGCCAGCTGCCTCTTGCTGCCTCTCATGCTGGTCTTGCGTGTGTGAGTTTTCACGTTTTCGCCACTTGTAGGTTACCTTCCCTGATGAGGGAGGGGAGGGATTATTTTGAAAAAGGATGTGTCTGTGCTTGCTCTTGTTTGCTGCCATAAGAGCTGAGTTGTACTTTGGAGTAGATCATGATTGTTATTTTTGGTGACACTCCAAGTGTTCTGTCCAGTTACTACAGTGGATCAGCACTATTAAATCTGTAACTCATACCTCATCATATCTAACAGTGAGCACTGTTGTTCTCTGCTGGGGTCATATCTGGGTCTCTTTAGAGTCCTAAAACCCAGAAATTAGTTAGCATTTTAGCACTTCCTGTTCCCTCACCTGGAGGTCAACAGCTTTTAGTTAGATGGCTGAAGGAAGGTCTGTGGTTAACACAAGCTGAAGAGATTTTAACGTTTTGTTCTACGACATAAAATACGTCAGGAAATATCTCACTCAGGACTTTTGAAACCTTTATGTGTCTTAAAAAGGCTAAATGAGACAACTAAACGTCATCACGCCGACTTGTCTTCCTTTACAGCCTCGTTGTGTATATTCACACTCCGTGGTGTCGTTCGTTTATAGCCTAACATTAGCTTTTTACTTCTGCTGATTGCATTCACACTTTAAAATTCATAAAGTGTTATTTTGCTGAATAAAACGTGTAAATATCATAAACGTGTGTTTGCCACAGAGTTTACTTTCTGCAATAATCCAAAACCCAATGGAACAATCCCATTGGCTGTTAGTGGAGGGAACCAGGGCGATGCTACAGAAATACGTCATCCCTGCGGGGATGCGGACATGGCAAAATACTGTTAAAATCTGCCTCCAATAAGTATTCCTACTAATCCCAGGCTGCTCTTACATGCTCTATCTTGTATAGGCCTATCTGACCCATGAATCACACATTGTGATTTTAACTAGCAGGTAGCTTAGAGACTTTTCAAAAAATGCAAGGCCACCTGCATTGTCAATACATTTCTTTGGTTCCTCCCCTAATACCTCTACTACTACCACTTCTACTACTACTACTCTAATACCTCACAGTAATGTAACAGCTCTGAGTTCTAACTAAAAGTTCATAAAGAGTTTAAGAGGAGACACTACATGTAAACGGGGTAATAACCATAACAATTAGATATCACCATAAAACTTGACCAGTTGATTCTTTGATATTAAGACGATTATTTTTTTGTATTTTTGAAAATGTTATGTTTAAATGTGCAAATGAGGCATTATCTAATTAAATGAAATGTGAACATTGAATAAAGCCAGGTTAAACATTCTTGTTTCATTTTGTTGACATATTAGAGTCAAATACAAATCGCTCCTTGGACTGCTTCCATAGTATCTGTGTACGTACGTGTGTACAAACCAAAATCAACATGACCTGCGCTCTCACATTATTCTACAGATGTTTGCTTCCATAGTTGTTTTGTTTCTCTTTGTGGTTGTTTTGTGTCTCTTTGTAGTTGCTTTGTAGTTACTTTGTGTCTCTTTGTGGTTGTTTTGTGTCTCTTTGAAGTTGTTTTGTGTCTCTTTGTGGTTGCTCTGTGTCTCTTTGTAGTTACTTTGTGTCTCTTTGTGGTTGTTCTGTGTCTCTTTGAGGTTGTTTTGTCTCTTTGTAGATACTTTGTGTCTCTTTGTAGTAATGTTTTGTCTTTGTAATTGTTTTATGTCTCTTTGTAGTTGTTTTTTGTGTCTTTGTAGTCATTTTGTAGTTGCTTTGTGTCTGTTTTTAGTTTTGTCGTGTCTCTCAAACTCTTCTTTCCTAATAATAATAATAATAATAATAATAATAATAATAATAATAATAAATAAAATAAGAAAACATATTCTAATGTGCATTATTCTTTTTTTATCTGAAGATCATTTGCTATGTATATTTATATTATATATATTGTTATATATTTATTATATATATTTGACACATGTTAAAGGAAATGTAAATCATGGGGGCAGAAATGTTGCTGCATAACAGGAATGACCCAGAAGTAATATAGGCTACTCTCTATCTCTCTCTCTCTTTCTCTCTCTCTCACACACACACACACACACACACACACACACACACACGCACTCACACACCCTCCATCCTGAGGGTCTGTGGGTGTGTGTGTGTGTGTGTGTGTGTGTGGTGGAGCACTCCTCCTCCTCATTCATAAGCCTCCTCCTCGCCTCCATCAGCTCACAGTCTGTCGGGAACTCTTACCGGCACCACCAGGACTCTACCGGTTCACTTGATACAGATAACAGGACTTCTCTCCAGTCATGACTCGGGTTCCTCCTCCCGTCTTTGTGTTGCTGCTATGTGCGGTGAGTAACCTACCTGTGGAGTTTCCTACTGTGTTTTAGAAACTCTCTTGTTTAGTTAACTCTGTATGTGGTTTAGATAGGTCTCGACTCTACTTCACTGTTGTTATAAACCTTTAGCCTAGTTATCTGCCTGGAGCCAGAGGACTCTGTAAGTTTCAACAACTGACAAAGAATCCGCGTTCAGAAACAAGTAGTTCCAGTACGATCACCTGTCCACACCACTGCTCCTCTTCTTCTGAAACACATTTACATCTCAGGCTAATGATCTTGTCTATGTTGACAAATACCTGGCTGCCATAACAACAGACAGGTGTGTTGAGTTTCACAAGTTAAAGACATCACTTCACTTCTCATTCAACATCATCTGAGAGCTTGATTACATGGGTTAGTGTACTTCTAATCATCAGCCTTAATAAAACAAGGCCTAGTAACCAGAAATCCATCTGTGGTCAGTGTGTTTAGGGATGAATCATAAAAAACTAAAAACTACGATTACGAATCAGAACTAATCAGAAGTATTATGTGGTGCAGTTCAGATACCAGACTAGGTTATCATGTTGTTGCTTGATCCTTTTTGTACCCAGATCTAGAAAAAAAGATTTATACGTGTAAAAAGTTACATACAGTACCTTTAAGTGATATGCAGCTGATTTTACCTACATACACGTATGGATTCATCTGTTAAGTGAGGGTTCACTGTGAAGTCATTACATCTATTGTGTTGCAGGCTGTTGTTGTGGTGATTATTAAGTCTGGAGACAATCTGGTAAGAAAAAGAAGAGAAATGTGTTTCTTTCCAAGGGCAATATTCGAAAATGTGGACTACACTAAACAGGAGTCTGTTGCCAGGGTGAGTCACTGATTAATTATACCCACTAACTGTGGAACAATCAGACAAAGATGGGATTATCTGACCACAGACATGCATGGACCTGCAGGGCTCATGTGCTTTTCTGGTGCAAATGTCTTGAAGCTTTTTTTCTTCTTCTGCTTTGTGTTTCAGATTCGGTTAGATTTTGAACCTGACTCAAATATTGACTACTCTCTGGAAGGTATTGGTGCAAATCAATATCCCTTCCACGTGTTTGTAGTAGACCGTAAAACTGGATTAATTATGGTGACCAAAATACTCGACAGGGAGGAAATCGATACGTACAATGTGAGTGGCACATGACAGTTTCTGTTCTATTTATTGTACTTTTTTGACTGGGATGTCACTTTTCCCTTCATAAGCTGCAGTAATTGGTGCTTTTCGTGTCACATATTGAGATATTTGGTAGCTACTTGCTACGCATTAACGTCACAGGCTATTTATGTTTGCGAGTGTACGTGCTAAAACAAGATGATAAAGACAACAACATTTAAGAAATGCTTCTGTTTCAGCTGTCTGGCGTTGCTAAGTTCACTGATGGCAGAGAGGCAGAGACAAAGATTTACATACGAATCAAGGTCGTCGATAAGAACGACAACGCACCAGTGTTTGGAGTCATAAAGCCCGGGGAGGTGAAGGAGCTCAGTGCTGCAGGTTAGTGTTTCCTCTTTTGTGGACAAATCACACGAATTCCCATCCTGATATGTGACGGCAAAGTAATCCCACTGGACCTCATATCAATAAAACAAAAGGATTGTGGTTTTGTATCTGCAACATTATATATTTTGTTACCTCTTTCTACTAAGCTGCTTAAGGTCATACTGTAAAATATACTGTAGTTCCAAGAGGGGTTGGTTGTAGATGCTACAACTAAATCAGGGAGTGCATCTTTATCTAGCTTAATACTAAACTGCTTGTAAAGGTTCATAATGTGTGTTAAGAGCTTTATAAACAGCTTGAACTGCTATTACAAAGGTACATAGCAACTAGCAGCTCTGGTAAACATTTTGACATCATTTGGGTTTTCAACCGTGGAAGTCATCATTCAGTATCAACATTAATGAGGGCCTATTATGCTTTTGTTCTTTTTCCTCTTTCCTTTAGTGTGTTACATAATTTTTTGTGCGTGTAAAAGTTCTGCAAAGTTACAAAGCCTAAAGTCCAGGCCAAAGGGAGCTACTCTCCCCCACAGAAACACTGCTCCTGAACTGCCTGAAATGCTTTGTTTGAAGTCCCGCCTTTTCTTCTGTAACGTGGTGATGTCATCAAGTAACACTTTCGCATGACAGCTAGTTTGGCACGCCCTCGAAGCTAGTTAGAGCTGAGCTGGAGCAGAGTCTGAAGAGTTTGGTTCCGTTGACCAATCACAACAGTGGGCCAGCTGAGCAATCAGAGCAGACTGGGCCATTTGAGCTCAAACAGAGCGTTTCTGATAGAGGGTGAAAAGATAAATAAATAGATAGATAAATAGATAGATAGATAGATAGATAGATAGATAGATAGATAGTAACTTTATTGATCCCGAGGGGAATTCAAGAGGAGCTGCAGACCATTCGGGAGAAGTAAAATAAAGCGTTTTTGAATATTAAAGCATGTAAACATATTCTAGCAGAAACCCAAAATACAAGTATGCACCTGGAAATAAGCATATGTCCTCTTTAATGAACTCAGTTTGTCTGTTCCACATCAACATTTATTGCTCTCAGTTTGCTATCATCAGAGCACACCAGACTGAAGACAGTAGAATTTACCGACATTAAATTTAATGACTGTTTCATTTAATGCTGTTTTTACAGGAACTTCAGTTATGAAAATAACTGCAACTGATGCTGATGAACCAGGGAATGTGAACTCTCAGATCGCCTATTCCATCGTTGATCAGAACCCACCTGGTGACATGTTCACCATTCGCAATGATGGGTCCATCTACGTCAAAGATTCTGCCCTGGACAGAGAGGTACAGTATGTACTGCATCGAAATGGCCAGTGCCAATTCCAGAGAACTGAAATTCTGCACTCCATCAGCTGATCAATGTCAATTGCTAATCCAATCACCAATCACATTCATTCAAGAATGACATGTTGGTAACAACGGGGTGGAGTCCATGCCTTATGTCAATTTACTTCTTTCCATTCTTACCCTCATGACTTTTATTATTGCTAATTCTACCAACATAACACAGTGACCTATACATAGTTAATATTGGACAACATTTCCATCCATCCTCTTCCTCTTATCGCGGAGGCAGCAGGCTTAGCAGGGTATTCAAGACGTCCCTTTCCCCAGCAATGTTTTCCAGCTCTTCTTGGGGGACCCCGTGGCGTTCCCAGGCCAGACCAGATGTATAATCTCTCCTGTTCTGGGTCTACCCCGGGGCCTCTTACCATTTGGACGTACCCAGAAAACCTCTAAAGGGAGGCGTCCAAGAGGATCCTGATCAGATGTTGAACCACCTCAGCTGGCTCCTCTTGATGCGAAGGAGCAGCGGCTCTACTCCGAGCTCCTTCCGGATGTCTTGGCTCCTCACCCTATCTTTAAGATGAAGTTATACTTTCTGGGTCCGCTAGGGTCCCCGTGATGTAAATTTCATCATCGGAGGGCGTGCACATAAGCTTTGTGTGGACGTCTGCGTACCGCCAATATGTTGTGACGTAATAGTCATGCGGACAAGTCCGGACAAGTCCACGCGGTACTGTGGTGATCTACTGCGCATGTGTGGAACACGTCCTCCAAGTGTACAATATAAACAGAACTACTATGCGTCTGTGGTGTCTGCAGCTGTCCGTGTACGCGTTCATTTGGGAGTATAATGGTACGTGTCCACAGGGGTGTTTTTGGACTCAACGGATCGCTTCGCCTCCCAGCATTGGACGCTTGATGGGCCGCCACTAGACACTCGCCACCTGATTGGACGAACACCATTCCCTCGTGGGCTGCCGCTCCCAGCTTTTAAATCGGAACCAACACGGCGGCTTGTTTGGAAACCTTTTTCTGATATATTACGAAAATAGTTCGCCGAAATGTGTTTCTGAAAACGTTTTATGAGAAATAATCCTGCAGTTGATGAATCTGTCTTTATTTTATATTAACAGTTAGTTTAAAGGTTTGGAGGGAGTTACACCTGTAATGTGCATGCCTCACATGTTTTCTGTAGTGCTTAAAAGTACTATACAATCTGTAGCTTCATCATTTGCCATCCTATTAGATTATTTTGGGAATTTGACTGAAACATACAGCAAAGTTCTGAGTCCCTGCTCTAACTCTTCCCATTCTAATTTCAGAAAGCAGATAAGTACACTCTGACAGTGAAAGGTCAAGACTTAAACGGCGAACCAGGGGGAATGAGTGGAACCAGCACTGTCACCATTAATGTACGAGATGTGAATGACAACCTTCCCACTCTGGAAAAAGAGCAGGTAAATTTCTTTCTCACACTCTTCAGTATTGACATGTGATACTGTAGAAGAAATGGTTTCCATGAGGGGTTGAACGGTCTCCGTGTTTTCTTTTAAGGAAAATGTTGACATGCTTATGTCACAGATCAAAAATTAAAGTCAAAGAAATGCTAATCAACAAATGAACAGAAATGAACCCTGTTACTTTGATCTCATACTGGGTTGTACTTGCAGTATGAGGGCAGCATTGAGGAGAACACACAGAACGTGGAGGTGATGAGGATCAAAGCAGAGGACCTGGACCTGAAGGACACAGACAACTGGAAAGCTGTGTTTGACATTGTCAAAGGCAACGAGGCTGGGTACTTCAGCATCCATACAGACCCCAAGACCAACGAGGGCGTCCTAATGCTCGACAAGGTACTGCACTTTCACTTTGGATGAATCATATGGGTTAGTATCCCAGTCTTTTGTGGGATAAATGTGGTAAGTGGTATGTTTTGTGGAAATGCATTGTATAGGCCTGTGTTAGACAGGGGCATTCTGGGATTTTACATACTTGCAGGGGTGCAGTCTTAAAATGGCAAGTCAAAGGGTCGACACCAACCCAAGGCCCCCTTCTGAGGTCTCATTTGGGCTCATTTGTAATCTAAAAATAACACAGTACATTTTGTTGATGATGTGAAGAACCAGTGAAAATGGCTCATCAATGGCACACAGCCTTATCATTATGGATGGATATAAAACACGTCTGCATTTCAGTCCTCATTTTATTGAATTGTCTGAGCCTGTATTGACAAATACACACAAACAGCAAAACTTTGTGCTTGTGTCATTTCACAGGCTGTGGACTATGAGGATGTGAAGGACCTTGACCTAGGACTAGCTGTGAGGAACATGGCTCCACCATATGATGGATCTGCGATAAATGCTGGAGCTGGTATAGGTTTCGGAGGGGGGGCAGGTGGAGCAGGTGGAGCTGGTGGAGCAGGTGGGGAAGGTGGGGCAGAGGGAGCAGGGGGGGCAGGGGGACCAGGGGGACCAACTGGTGCTGGTGGGGGAAGTGGGACAACAACATGGCTAGGTGGGACCACATATAAAACATATCCACTTAAAATCAATGTGAAGAACCAGCCGGAGGGGCCAAGTTTTGACCCCAAAGTCAAAGCTATTCCCATCTCAGAAGGAAGCAGCTACACCATTAAGGATGTTATTGTCCAATACCAGGCAACAGATGAAGACACTGGGAAACCAGCTGAGAATGTCAGGTCAGTGCTATACATGAAAGCCTCTGCAGTTAAAACTTCAATGTCAGCTTAAAGTGGAAGTGAATTGGTCATCATGTTCAGCTGGTTTACTAAATAGATTTCCACTCTAATGAACAATTATATAACAAACATGACAGATATCAGCATTTAAAAGAAAAAAGAAGACCCGTCTCATCTTTCGTGGCAAGAGCGCAGCCATGTTGCAGTACCCTAGTCTGTGACGTCACCAGGTTGGTTGGCTCGGCTGAGTTACACAGATACAACGGTAGACACAGTAAAAGACGGAGACTGAGGAGACACGGAACAGAAGAAAACAAAAGAGGGGACACTATTGTATTGTTCCTGGATGAGATGAGTCTCACAATGTAGAAACCAAACAGTTCATTTCATAAACTGTCGCTGAAACGGAGATCAGTAACGTTACTGTCTGCAGCGCTGGCTAGTGAGAGTGAAGGCACTCTGCAGCTGGCTGTCTCTCAATCTTTCGTCCTCTCCCCTCTCTGATCACCTGTCTCTGTCTCCCCATCTCCTGCGGAGAGAGGACGGGAGATGGGGAGACAGTCAGCTGGCCTGTCGGAGGACTCTTTCAGTGCCACTAGCCAGCGCTGCAGTAACGTTACTGATCTCCGTTTCAGGTTCAGTTTATGAAACGGACTGTTTTGTCCTTGGTTTTAACATTGTAAAACTATAAAACTTATCTTTACATCCAGGAACAATACAATAGTGTCCCCTCTTTTGTCTTCTTCTGTCCTGTGTCTCCTCAGTCTCTGTCTTTTACTGTCTCTACTGATGTATCTGTGTAACTCAGCCGAGCCAACCAACCCGGTTGATGTCACTGACTACAGTACTGCTACATGGCGGCGCTCTTGCCACGAAAGATGAAACAAGGCTTCTTCTTTTCTTTTAAATGCTGCCATTTGTCATGTTTGTTACACAATTGTTCATTATAGTGGAAATCTATTTAGTAAAGCAGCTTAACTTGGTTGAATGCTTCACTTCCACTTTAATTGTCAACACTCCATGGTAATAACTGACGCAGCTTGTTTCTGCTTTAGGTATGCCAAGAACTCCGACCCTGACAACTGGCTGATCATCGACCCAAAGACAGCTGAGATCAGACTGAACAAGATGCCTGATAGAGAATCCCCATTCCTGGTCAATGGGACATATTTAGCTAAAGTACTCTGCATTACAGAAGGTACACGTTTCCAACATGTTTCTACTCCAGCTTCAGATGTTTTACATGTAATACTAGTTAGTATTCTTAGTGAAATGTAGCTGCGGGACGGTATGGAACATCAAGCTTTTTGCTAATCATACAGCCTTACCAATTGTGGAGCTGAAATGTAAAGTTTGCTCAGAGGATGGCTTTAGAGGAAATGTCGTTAAAGAAGAACACCACCTAAATGAAGGATTCCAATATGTTATCTCCATGGCCTAGGAAAGTTCAGTCAATATGTGTGAACCTGAGCTCTGAGTTTACCCAGCTGCATACCAGTAGGATTAGGATACATCCTCTGCTACGTCAGTACATTGGCTCTTTCTGGTAAAGAAATATAGACTGTGCAATCAATCCAGCAGTCTAATTCACACAAAGAAAAACCACCCGTTGTCCCCCAGCAGGACGAGTGAAGCGAAGAATGGAAATACAAACAAACGAAAAGCTGAATGATGATCTGTTTTTTTCTGTTTTTTTCCAACACAGACATGCCCTCTAAAACAGCGACCGGCACAGTAGCCATCCAGTTGGAAGATTTTAATGACAACTGCCCCACCCTGACCAGTACCTTCCAGGCTATGTGTACCACCGCTGATAGTGTTATCGTGAATGCTAAAGATGATGATTACTACCCTAACGGGCCTCCGTTTCACTTTGCCGTCAAACCAGAGGGCACTCAGGGCAAATGGCACGTGGAGCATTTAAATGGTGAGGAGGAAACTGCCAAATATTCAAAAGTTGTGTAAATAGTATATAAGAGATATAAAAACATGCAAATAGAAGTTAGAAATGGTTCTTGCCACACTATTCATAATTTTGTCCTGTTGCTTGCAGACACTGCAGCTATCCTGAGGGCCCAAGGGCCCGTGTGGCCTAGTTCATATGAGGTGGAGTTTATGGTAACGGACCAGCAGGGACTGTTCTGTCCAGAACCACAGAAAGTGACGGTCCAAGTATGCACCTGTGAGGAAGGGGTGGTGTGTGGAAAACGAGGGGCCCAAGGTCAGAACGACAAAGGAGTATCGTTAGGACCTGGAGGCATCGGACTGCTATTCCTGGGCCTGCTGCTGTTACTACGTAAGTAGGATGTCATGCTCATTCTGATGAAGGGTTGTGTGTTCAAGACAATTCCCAGGCAGGTTGAGTTTAGTTGAAAAGGCCCAAAATATGTGTGTGAATAGCCACATATATGTCGGCTGATAAAAGCCAATAATGCCTGCAGAGTTGCACAAGCCATGAACAGTATATGGCCTTTTAATTAATAGGGTATTGTTCTTAGCTGTAACCCCACGAGACAAAAACAGAAGTGTGACATAAAGGGAATTCCTGGGACATTAAAACCATCTACATTGTCTTGACTGGAGATTTTGAGCCCCTGAAAACGTGGCTTCAAGTATGAAGTATTTATCCATAACATAGTAAAGTCTCTAACAGCCACAGTTTTGTTGAAGGTAAATTTAGGATCCCTTTACTTTTAGATGTGATCATGGGTCTGTCCAGCAGATAGCAGTAGACAAATCTGTGGCCAGACTGTGAGACAAGTGAAGCGAATAACAACATGCAACTTACACTAGTGTTGGTCATAAAGAACGACATGGTTGCCTTTCATAAAAGAAAACATAACCGCACTGCCAGGTCAACTGTACCTGCACCCTCTTTTCTGAAGGACCCCTGCAGTCCCGACACCACATTTTAGGAGTCATTAAGTTTGACTAAAACTTGTTGTTGTTGTTTTACAGTCTTTCTTCTGTTGCTGCTCTTCTGCCTATGTGGCGGGGCTGGTGGTCTGCCAGGGTGGTTTACTAAAATGCCTTTCGTGACCAAATCACACCTCATTAACTACCACACCGAGGGTCAGGGAGAGAACACGGTAAGACCAACATATTTACCCTTTAAACACACGACCTTCAGTGTTGACGACAGGTTTATTGGCATACATTCTGTCCACTTGCTATTGAGATAATATCTGATGCAAAGCTGCATTGAGTTATTTTTGATTCCAGACAGCAGAATAGCAGAATAACTGTTGACTCATTTGGACCATTGGCCTTTTATAGGCGGTGCCGTTGCTGAACATGCACCTTTTCGTGACACCTCTACATTCATTAAATTAAAACAGAGTTTGCATCATGAATGCCAATAAACTTGACTGCTCAGTCAACAAAAAAAGATAACCTTGGTGGTTTTCCTTTTTCTCTTTCAACAGAAGGTGCTCAGCGATAACGAGAACCTTGGCGTGAAGGACGGTCTTTTGGTTTATGACTACGAGGGCCAGGGCTCCCTCGCTGGGTCAGTGGGCTGCTGCAGCCTCCTGGAATCTGACAGCGACCTGCGGTTCCTCGATGACCTCGGGACGAAGTTCAAGACCAGACTGGACCTGCCCAAGGCATGGTTGTACAAGGGCGGACAATGATGTCCAGCGGACAAGCCCAGGGCCCGCACATGATGCTGGTGGAGAGGAGCGGAATCCAGGGCGGCGGTGCCAACCTGGTCCACACTGGCAACCTCTCTGGCTCCCAGACCATGATGGTGGTGGAGGGCATGGTCCCAGCAGGGTCAATGAAAGGGCTGAATGGAAGCCAGATTGGTGTCGTGCAGGGGGGCAATGAGAGATTGTCAGGACAAGAGAGGACCTTTCCAGTGATGCCAATCAGATTGTTCCTCTGGCCTGGTCCAGGTGGTGATGGGATGCTTGTGGGACTCAACTAATGCAAGACTGCTAATGGAGAGAGGGAAGGATCCCCATAATCCCTCTTTTAAATTTGACAGTACAGTTTTCAACAAAGTTAACAATATATATCACCAGTCATTGCTCCACTTGTTACAGTACTATCTTTAACTCTGTTCAATTTTGAAAACACACTCTCTCTCTCTGTCTCTCTCTCTCTCTGGTACCTGATTGTTGTACACTGGCAATATTTGTTTATATTATGTTTATTTCTTGTTTATATCTTATATTGTATTGGTATTCTTACTTTATTCTGACATTTTGAACTATTCTATTGTTATTTTTGCTGCCTATTTGCACCAACAAAGCAAAGCAAATTCCTAGTGTATACCTGATACACCTGGAATAGACAAGATTCTGATTCTGATTCTGATTCTTTAACTAGACATCACCAATCATTGCTCCACCTGTTAGAGTACCATCTTTAACGAGATATAACCAGCCATTGCTCCACCTGTTACAGTACCATCTTTAACTCTGTTCAATTTTGAATACACAAACATACGTAAAATGCTAAATGATAAAAAAAATATCAGCCACCCACCCAGTACCACCCACCACCCTCCCAGTACTACATCACCACCCTCCCAGTACCATAATTAACCAGTAATCATAAATACTTCTTCTTCACCGTCTGTGATAACTGAGCTCAACTGAAGGCCATGAGATGTGGCTGACAGGTCTGGAAGAAATCTAGGAAGTGGACCTTGAGTTATTAAGCTCAAAATGTGGCATATCTAACCAGTTGAAACTGTTTAAACAGTTGATCAATCTAAAACCAACTGTAAGGATGTAACCGAGTGTAATCACATCATTAAATAGGATTAAAGCTACAGTATGTTGTGTTAACAGAAGTTATAATTGTTGACAAATATTTCAGTGAATAAATGCGCTTATATCTGCTGTTATGAACCATTTATTAAGTGTTCATATGCTGCTTATAAATGCTTCAGACAGTAGAGAGTTATGATGTCTAAGGGATTTTAGATGTTTCTGAAGAAAAACCACACGGGTGACATCATCAGCATGCAGACATGCAGGGAGGGTCACTGAAGGCCATAGTAGTTTCTCAGTAAACATTATGTTACATTACGTGTCGAGGCAGCTTACTCTGTCTGTCTGTTTTCCCTTTGTGTGTGAGTGATTGCTCATTCATTTCAATTTCCTGTAAAACCAGTTTTCAGCCTGAGGACACTGAATAGATTCACTCCACCCCTGTAACCTGCAGTCCACTCCCTCCTTGGACAACACACAGCGGCACACCTCAACTCTGCTGTTTCTCAGCTTTTTTCCCATATATTTGATCATCATTTTGGGGCACTTGGACTATCTTCAAGAAATTGATGTGACAGTGTAAAAATCTACCGGCGATTACTCAACTCCCTTTCAGTTTTATCGTTCAGCTTTTCCAGTTGATTGCAGTTCCTCAGATGGTTGATGTGGCTCTGAGAAAAAACTTTTGAGAAGTAAAACAGAATTTCTTTGGAAATCTATGAGTCATAACACCGACACCATCAAAATTAAATATCTCTCTTCATATGCCAAATTGCCAATGGCACCAAAAGTCCCAAAACAGAGACTGACTGACACCAATAACATTCTCATGCTCTGGCTTCATGACTCATAGACACACCTGGATTCAAGTGAAAACAGCACCACGCCCTGCCTGCCTGTTGATGTCAACTAACAGCCCTCCTTTTGTTTTGTTGCAAAAACTCAATGTCAAAGAAAAACACCGTAACACTTACTGTTAAACTGAATGTCTTCCTTCCTGTGGAACTCGGTAATATTTTAATGTCTGTATATACGAATGTTTCAAACTGTTGTCCTTGGACCTCGGGGGCTTAAAAACAGCTTTGTACTCTTGTCATTGTGGCACATGAACCACTGCTAGGCTTTAGATAAATTATCCCATTTAATGAATCTGCAGCAAAGAATAAAAAGTTGAAATGTATAAAAGTGGCTTTGTGAATAACCGCACTGAGTTCTTCACAAGACGCCCAACGTAGAGAGCAAGTTTGTTTGGCCTTCCTCTCAGTTCCCACTGGCACTGTATTAATTTATAATGGTAAAACTTTTGTTCATAGTCTCTCCTAGTGGAAATGGAAATAGGAATCAGGAAATAGGTTTCTCATTAAATACAGTCCACCAAACTAACATGGGAATCAACCACAACGACTTTTATATATCTGCTGTTTAACTTCACCTGGATAGTTGCTATGGCAACCGATCAAACAACAGTCTGAGGATTTAGTGCTCATGATATCAGTCAGATAGTATAAAACTGCCACGATACTTCCAGCCCCCTGATGAGGGTCATGTCTAGAAGGTAGCCCAAAAGTTGCGAAACTCTCGCGAGATGCGGTGAACAGGTCAAACGTTTGGACCACTTCACCATTGCTATGTAGTTGTCTGACTAGTTTCAACACTCCTTCCCACCCTGAGTGTGACGTAAGAGCAAAATAGCTGCCATGTGAATATGGTGAATTGACCTTGAATGGTTAAGGTGGTTAAGGTTAAGGTAGGTGGTCGGGGGGAGCGAGTCTTGTTCACTAGCGTTGCAAGAAAAAACTAAAAACGGTGGGTGTGTGTCAGAAAAAGTGGGTGTGCCACGTGATCCAGGGGCGGACATTTTGTAGTGGTTTTGTTTCTATTTGTAGTCATTTTGTAGTCATTTTGTGTCTATTTGTAGTTGTTTTGTGTGTCTTCTTATGTTTTGTCTCTTTTTAGTAATTTTGTGTCTCTTTGTAATTGTTTAATGTCTCTTTTTATTTGCTTTGTGTCTTTTTGTAGTAATTTTGTGTCTCTTTGTAATTGTTTTATGTCTCTTTCTAACCGTTCATGTCTCTTTCTAATTGTTTTATGTCTCTTTGTAGTCATTTTGTATTTGCTTTGAGTCTGTTTTTAGTTTTGTCGTGTCTCCAAAACTCCTAAACTATTCTTTCCTAATAAATAAAATAAGAAAACATATTCTAATGTGAATTATTCTTTTTTTATCATAAGATCTTATAATACATAAGTTGTGCCATTTGTTATGTATATTTATATTATTTATATTGTTATATATTTATTATATATATTTGACACATGTTAGAGGAAATGTAATTCATGGGGACAGAGATGTTGCTGCATAACAGGAATGACCCAGAAGTAATATATGCTACTTTCTCTCTCTCTCACACACTCACACACACCCTCTACCCTGAGGGTGTGTGTGGGTGTGTGTGTTTGTGGTAGAGCACTCCTCCTCTTCATTCATAAGCCTCCTCCTCGCCTCCATCAGCTCACAGTCTGTCGGGAACTCTTACCGGCACCACCAGGACTCTACCGGTTCACTTGATACAGATAACAGGACTTCTCTCCAGTCATGACTCGGGTTTCTCCTCCCGTCTTTGTGTTGCTGCTATGTGCGGTGAGTAACCTACCTGTGGAGTTTCTTACTGTGTTTTAGAAACTCTCTTGTTTAGTTAACTCTGTATGTGGTTTAGATAGGTCTCGGCTCTAAATAGAGGCTCTATACTATATACTACTGTATATACTATATACTACAATATTTCCTCAATACTCTACTATACTGTACTGTTGTTATAAACCTATAGCCTAGTTATCTGCCTGGAGCCAGAGTACTCAAGTTTCAACAACTGACAAAGAATCCGCGTTCAGAAACAAGTACTTCCAGTACGGTCACCTGTCCACACCACTGGTCCTCATCTTCTGAAACACATTTACATCTCAGGCTAATGATCTTGTCTATGTTGACTCGAACAAATACCTGGCTGCCATGGCAACAGACAGGTGTGTTGAGTTTCACAAGTTAGAGACATCAGTTCACTTCTCATTCAACACCATCTGAGAGCTTGTTTACATCAGCCTTAATGAAACAAGGCCTAGTAACCACAAATCCATTTGTGGTCAGTGTGTTTAGGATGAATCATAGAAAAAAAAGTGTTAGAAAACATTATTATAATTTATGATCTCTTGCAATGGTACAAACCTGTCATATTCATCCTAAAAAGCATAGCAGTAACTAATGCTGACTAATTCTTTTGAAAAAAAAAACGACAACAGTCAAAAAACATCATGCCAGGTGCATCAGTAATAGATTACTCAGCAGAATATGATTCATAAACAACAGTTTATTTGCAAGAGAAACAAACTCCACAGACTACGAATCAGAACCAAGTATTATGCGGTGCAGTTCAGATACCAGACCAGGTTATCATGTTGTTGCTTGATCCTTTTTGTACCCAGATCTAGAAAGAAAATGACTATTTGTACGGTTTCGTTCGCAGCCAATCACCACGAGCGTTCTTCGGTTTAATGCGACGTGTGATTGGCCCACTACTGCAGCAGCTACAACCCATACGGGCTGTGCTGTGGTGAAGTAGACCGTGGTATATTTGACGTTTTGAGTTAGTTCAGCATGCCGAGATGCCACCAAATCCTCGGTAGGCTACTCTATTGGTATCGCTATCACTTCAAGGGTACTGGTTGCTAGTGGTACTGGTATCGTAACTTTTAATAATAATTATCCGACTGAGAGAAAGGATAGCAATGAATCATAGAGATAATGTCTTACACGAATAATTAAGATCACGTGTGATAGCTTTCCATGTCATGCATCTGATGAGTAAGATCTTGTCCTCCCTACTCACTGAGAGATGAGAGGCCACTCCTTTCTGAGTCGACCATACCTCACGTGTCATCCTGACATGTCCATGCATTGACTGAATAGGTGAGGCTCAGTAAATCTGCTGGGAGTGGTAGGGTGTGTCGGCGCCTCCAAGTACCTGACCAGACAAGTGTCTATGTTTTCACACACAGGGTCTCACAATACTTTAAATCTCAAGACTGTGGTGCTCTACATCAGTGGTTCTCAACCTTTATCGTGTCCAGGACCCCTACGTTGATACACATTAGGTCACGGACCCCCTATCTCAGAAGATTTTGGTTGTTAGATATGAATAAGACCAGAATTCTAGTTGTCAATTACTGTTGAGGAGATAACTGTGGAGGAAGTGAAACCTGCTCAGTTCAGTTTTTTACACATTAGAACGGTTATTTTCGTGTTTCCATTAGCAGAAGTTGTGGATGGTACCAACAGAACCACTCCATTCTTGGCACCACCTCAGCCGAGGTTCCAAGCGAGCTGAGCTGACACTAGAAGGTGGAGTTAAATTTGAAACAATGGCAGCTTGCAAAACTCCAGCGTACACGACACCGTAGAATAGACGGAAGTGCGGAAGTTCCTCTGTTTGGTTGCCGTTGAAATTAATCTGCGAGTGTTCTGTTGAAGATGACATCACGGCAGTTTCACATGCTGTCGCTACTGCGATCAGCTGAGAATCCCGCCTATACACTAAGGGGGTACTACCAGCAGTGGAAACACGGTTAAATGGGCCCCACTGTTGGTTAATCCCATTAAGTCTCTGATGAAGACCGATGATGAAGGGATTTACTCACAGAAGTGGAGTTACAGGTACATCAAAATGAGGACTGATGACAAAGACAGCTCAGTGTTTGATGAAAGCCGCATCTTCATTTTAAACACGTAGAATGCTGTCGCTTCATGCTTCTCACACTGCGCACACACATGCCGTGACTTTCACCAAGCAGCAATAGACAGTATAAAAGGCGGCCGTCAGTAGGCCCTGAACAACAAGTCAGCCCCACCCGCTCTCTTAAACTGGCATGTCAAATTTCAGCCAGACTGAACTGGGCCGGAGCAGCAGGAGGTTAGAGCTGCATCGGTTCCCCTTCTTTATTTACATGAAATAAAGATCAGACTTCTTTCTCAGGACTGTCTGGGCATGTACACGCTGTGCTCGACTGACATCTTGCCGACTATACCGTGTTTGTTTTGTTCTTGTTAGACCTTTCAGATTTCATTCTTTTGAGTGTATGGAGTTTCATGACGCATAGCTCCACCAGCTTCAAACTGGTTAGAGCCCCAATGAGCCAGAATAACTGGAAACGCCTGTGCAGGTTGATGAGCTAACTAAGAATTTCATGTTTTACTGAAACTGCAATTAAAAGTAAAGATTATGAGAGATCTACCGGACTAGTTAGCAGACACTAGTCAACTGAAAAAGGAAGCAAAAAATACTCAAGTTCATGTTCTATAAGAACAAATTCAAGATTTCAATTTGAACAAGCTACCTAAAGGTGATAGAAAGAGGCAAGAATATGAATACTTCTGTCAGACATCTTTTTTTGCAGTAGATGAAGCTTTTGAAGACAGAGGGGCATCGTATTGGCCCAAACAAAATGACCATAAATCATATAATAAACATCGATCGGAATGTGTAGCTTGTTAATGACCTCCCCCCCCCCCCCATTGCCTTCGTTGTTATGTTATATAAAAAAAACAGAAAAGCAATGTTTCATATTTGATGAACTCTCAGTAAGTTAAAACCATGTTGTATTTCTCACTATTTCTTTTTATAGTATAAAATCTTCAGCATAAATTCTCCACCATATATATATATATAGCGCCAGATCACAACAGAAGTTATCTCCTGAAGCGTAGGTCTAGACCGTATATATCATTTACAGAGACCCAACATTCCCCTCTGAGCGACGGAAAGGAAAAAGTTCCCTTTAGTTCCCTCCCATTGGCACAGCTACAACGACAATAACATAATAGAAATATGACTAATAATAATAATAAAAATAGCAGTTGGCTTCTAGCAGAACCACGGCTTAGCCACAATCCACAATCCAGGCGCAACTATAACCCATGAAACCTGCGAGAGGAGAAAGCACAAAGACTCCAGGGAAGAAACCAAGTTAGTAACATGCATGAATCGGACATGAATATATACAGAAGGAGAAGGAGAGAGAAGGAGAGAGGAGCTCAGTGTGTCATAGGAAGTCCCCCGGCAGTCTAGGCCTATAGCAGCAGAACTAGGGGCTGGTCCAAGGCAGCCTGAGCCAGCCCTGGGCCAGCCCTAACTATAAGCGTTATCAAAGTGGAAAGTCTTCAGCCTACGCTTAAATGTGGAGAAGGTGTCTGCCTCCTGGATGGAAACTGGGAGCTGCTTTCTAAGACAAGGAGCTTGATAGCTGAAAGCTCTGGCTCCCATTCTACTTTTGGAGACTCTAGGAACCTCAAGTAACGCTGCATTCTGGGAGCGCAGTGCTCTAGTGGGGTTGTCTGAGAATATGTAAAGCAGAACACTTGACAGTTTTGTTAAGGTTTCTCCCTTCACAATTAAAAGCAGTCTACAGGCTGAAAGAGGAAACACAGAAAGTCGCGTAAGGTCTCATTTTTTAGGTTAGGTTACAACCTGTCCCCTCATTTGCAATAAAAAAATGATTTATACGTGTAAAAAGTTACATATAGTACCTTTAAGTGATATGCAGCTGACTTTACCTACATACACAAATGGATTCATCTGTTAAGTGAGGGTTCCCTGTGAAGTCATTACATCTATTGTGTTGCAGGCTGTTGTTGTGGTGATTATTAAGTCTGGAGACAATCTGGTAAGAAAAAGAAGAGAATGGATTCTCCCTCCAAAGCCACTGAAGGAAAATGTGGACTACACTAAACAGGAGTCTATTGCCAAGGTGAGTCACTGATTAATTATACCCACTAACTGTGGAACAATCAGACAAAGATGGGACTATCTGACCACAGACATGCATGGATCTGCAGGGCTCATGTGCTTTTCTGGTGTAAATGTCTTCAAGTTTTTTTTCTTCTTCTGCTTTGTGTTTCAGATTCGGTCAGATTTTGAAACTGAATCAAAAAATATTGACTACTCTCTGGAAGGTATTGGTGCAAGTGAATATCCCTTCCACGTGTTTGTAGTAGACCGTAAAAGTGGATTAATTAAGGTGACCAAAATACTCAACAGGGAGGAAATCGATACGTACAATGTGAGTGACACATGACAGTTTCTGTTCTATTTATTGTACTCTTTTGACTGGGATGTCACTTTTCCCTTCATAAGCTGCAGTAATTGGTGCTTTTCATGTCACATATTGAGATATTTGGTAGCTACTTGCTACACATTAACGTCACAGGCAATTTATGTTTGCAAGTGTACGTGCTAAAACAAGATGATAAAGACAACAACATTTAAGAAATGCTTCTGTTTCAGCTGTCTGGCGTTGCTAAGTTCACTGATGGCAGAGAGGCAGAGACAAAGATTGACATACGAATCAAGGTCGTCGATGAGAACGACAACGCACCAGTGTTTGGAGACATAAAGCCCGGGGAGGTGAAGGAGCTCAGTGCTGCAGGTTAGTGTTTCCTCTTTTGTGGACAAATCACACGAATTCCCACCCTGATATGTGACGGCAAAGTAATCCCACTGGACCTCATATCAATAAAACAAAAGATTGTGGTTCTGTATATGCGACATTATATATTTTGTTACTAAGGTCATACTGTAAAATATACTGTAGTTCCAGGAGGGGTTGGTTGTAGATGCTACAACTAAATCAGGGAGTGCATCTTTATCTAGCTAAATACTAAACTAAAACTAAACTGCTTGTAAAGGTTCATAATGTGTGTAAAGAGCTTTATAAACAGCTTGAACTGCTATTAAAAAGGTACATAGCAACTAGCAGCTCTGGTAAACATTTTGACATCATTTGGGTTTTCAACTGTGGAAGTCATCATTCAGTATCAACATTAAAGAGGACATATTGTGCTTTTGTTCTTTTTCCTCTTTCCTTTAGTGTGTTACATCATTTTTTGTGCATGTAAAAGTTCTGCAAAGTTACAAAGCCTAAAGTCCAGGCCAAAGGGAGCTACTCTCCCCCACAGAAACACTGCTCCTGGACTGCCTGAAATGCTTTGTTTGAGGTCCCGCCTTTTCTTCTGTAACGTGGTGATGTCACCAAGTAACTCATTCGCATAACAGCTAGTTTGGCACGCCCTCGAAGTTAGTTAGAGCGGAGCTTGGCCAGCTGACCAATCAGAGCAGACTGGGCCTTTTGAGCTCAAACAGAGCGTTTCTGATAGAGGGTGAAAAGATAAATAAATAGATAGATAAATAGATAGATAGATAGATAGATAGATAGATAGATAGATAGTAACTTTATTGATCCCGAGGGGAATTCAAGAGGAGCTGCAGACCATTCGGGAGAAGTAAAATAAAGCGTTTTTGAATATTAAAGCATGTAAACATATTCTAGTAGAAACCCAAAATACAAGTATGCACCTGGAAATAAGCATATGTCCTCTTTAATGAGCTCAGTTTGTCTGTTCCACATCAACATTTATTGCTCTCAGTTTGCTATCATCAGATCACACCAGACTGAAGACAGTAGAATTTACCGACATTAAATTTAATGACTGTTTCATTTAATGCTGTTTTTACAGGAACTTCAGTTATGAAAATAACTGCAACTGATGCTGATGAACCAGGGAATGTGAACTCTCAGATCGCCTATTCCATCATAGATCAGGACCCACCTGGTGACATGTTCTACATTACCAAGGATGGGACCATCCACGTCAAAAATTCTGCCCTGGACAGAGAGGTACAGTATGAATTGCATCCAAATGGCCAGTGCCAATTCCAGAGAACTGAAATTCTGCACTCCATCAGCTGATCAATGTCAATTGCCAATCCAATCACCAATCACCAATCACATTGAACTCTCCTGTTCTGGGTCTACCCCGGGGCCTCTTACCATTTGGACGTACCCAGAAAACCTCTAAAGGGAGGCGTCCAGGAGGGTCCTGATCAGATGTTAAACCACCTCAGCTGGCTCCTTTTCATGCGAAGGAGCAGCGGCTCTATTCCGAGCTCCTTCCGGATGTCTTGGCTCCTCACCCTATCTTTAAAGCTGAAGTTATACTTTCTGGGTCCGCTAGGGTCCCCGTGATGTAAATTTCATCATCAGTGGGCGTACATATTAGCTCTGTGTGTGCATCTGCGTACCGCCAATATGTTGTGACGTAATAGTCATAAGGACAAGTCCGGAAAAGTCCACACGGTACTGTAGTGATCTACTGCACATGTGTGGAACACGTCCTCCAAGTGTACAATATAAACAGAACTACTACACGTTCGTGGTGTCTGCAGCTGTCCGTGTGTGCGTCCGCTTTGGAAGTACAATGGTACGTGTCCACAGGGGTGTTCCAGCAATGGACGCTTGATGGGCTGCCACTAGACACTCGCCACCTGATTGGACGAACACCTTCCCTCGTGGGCTGCTGCTCCCAGCTTTTTTTTTAGCCGGAACCAACACGACGGCTCGTTTGGAAACCTTTTTCTCATACATTACAAAAATAGTTCGCCGAAATGTGTTTCTGAACACATTTTATGAGAAATAATCCTGCAGTTGATGAATCTGTCTTTATTTTAGATTGACAACAGTTAGTTTAAAAGTTTCTAGGGAGTTTCCAGAGATGGCGAGTCGCGTCGGACGCCCCTGACTTGCATAAAGTAGCCTAGATCTCAACTTTATGCAAATGAGGAGCCGCCAACGAGATGCCCTGTCTCTTGAATCGCCCCGTCACACTACAAGAATGCATTGTACAGCTGCTTAGAAAGATATTTTAGTGTACTGTCACCTGGCCGCCATGTTTAGAACAGTGTGAGCCAAAACCAAGCACCGCCCATCGGCCGGAGGGAAACTCCCTCGCTTGGGGCAGGATTTACTAAAGTGATATCTATGGGAACCAGTCACTGTACTGGTCTGCTCAGCTGTGGAAGGGTGTTTTCCTGTTGTTAGAGCAGGTGGTCATCAGCCAACACGTGCACTATTAGATGCATCCTTAGTGCCTTCGATGCATGTCAGACGTCAGACAGTAGTTGGTGTCACACTGATTACTGGCAACAAAACGCACCAAACAAGAACATATAAACACATATATCTGACATGCCACAGACGGCCATCGCTGCATGTACCTCTGGTACTGTACGTCCACAGGATGTCATGTCACCTGTAATGTGCATGCCTCACATGTTTTATATAATGCTTAACAGTACTGTACAATCTGTAGCTTCATCATTTGCCATCCTATTAGATTATTTGGGGAATTTGACTGAAACATACAGCAAAGTCCTGAGTCCCTGCTCTAACTCTTCCCATTCTAATTTCAGGACGTAGATAAGTACACTCTGACAGTGAAAGGTCAAGACTTAAACGGCGAACCAGGGGGAAAGAGTGCAACTGGCACAGTCACCATTAATGTACAAGATGTGAATGACAACCTTCCCACCTTGGAAAAACAGCAGGTAGATTTCTTTCTCACACTCTTCTGTATTGACATGTGGTACTGTAGAAGAAATGGTTTCCATGAGGGGTTGAACGGTCTCCGTGTTTTCTTTTAAGGAAAACAAATTGGAAATGTTGACATGCTTATGTCACAGATCAAAAATTAAAGTCAAAGAAATGCTAATCAACAAATGAACAGAAATGAACCCTGTTACTTTGATCTCATACTGGGTTGTACTTGCAGTATGAGGGCAGCATTGAGGAGAACACACAGAATGTGGAGGTGATGAGGATCAAAGTAGAGGACCTGGACCTGAAGGACACAGACAACTGGAAAGCTGTGTTTGACATTGTCAAAGGCAACAAGGCTGGGTACTTCAGCATCCATACAGACCCCAAGACCAACGAGGGCGTCCTAATGCTCGACAAGGTACTGCACTTTCACTTTGGATGAATCATATGGGTTAGTATCTCAGTCTTTTGTGAGATAAATGTGGTAAGTGGTATATTTTGTGGAAATGCATTGTATAGGCCTGTGTTAGACAGGGGCATTCTGGGATTTTACATACTTGCAGGGGTGCAGTCTTAAGATGGCAAGTCACAGGGTCGACACCAACCCAAGGCCCTCTTCTGAGGTCTCATTTGGGCTCATTTGTAATCTAAAAATAACACAGTACATTTTGTTTGATGATGTGAAGAACCAGTGAAAATGGCTCATCAATGGCACACAGCCTTATCATTATGGATGGATATAAAACACGTCTGCATTTCAGTCCTCATTTTATTGAATTGTCTGAGCCTGTATTGACAAATACACACAAACAGCAAAACTTTGTGCTTGTGTCATTTCACAGGCTGTGGACTATGAGGATGTGAAGGACCTTGACCTAGGACTAGCTGTGAGGAACGTGGCTCCACCATATGATGGATCTGCGACAAATGCTGAAGTTGGTATAGGTTTCGGAGGGGGGGGAGGTGGAGCAGGTGGAGGAGGTGGAACAACTGGTGCTGGTGGGGGAGGTGGGGGAGGTGGAGGAGGTGGGGGAGGTGGGTCTGGAACAGGGGGACCAACTGGTGCTAGTGGGGGAGGTGGGGGAGGCGGGGGAGGTGGGGGAGGTGGGGGAGGTGGGGGAGGTGGGTCTGGAACAGGGGGACCAACTGGTGCTAGTGGGGGAGGTGGGACAACAACATGGCTAGGTGGGACCAAATTTAAAACCTATCCACTTAAAATCAATGTGAAGAACCAGCCGGAGGGGCCAAGTTTTGACCCCAAAGTCAAAGCTATTCCCATCTCAGAAGGAAGCAGCTACACCACTAAGGATGTTATTGCCCAATACCAGGCAACAGATGAAGACACTGGGACACCAGCTGAGAATGTCAGGTCAGTGCTATACATGAAAGCCTCTGCAGTTAAAACTTCAATGTCAGCCTAAAGTGGAAGTGAATCTGTCAACCATGTTCAGCTGGTTTACTAAATAAATTTCCACTCTAATGAACAATTATATAACAAACATGACAGAAAGAAGAAAAAAGAAGTTCCGTCTCATCTTTCGTGGCAAGAGCGCCGCCATGTTGCAGTACTCTAGTCTGTGACGTCACCAGGTTGGTTGGCTCGGCTGAGTTACACAGATACAACGGTAGAAACAGTAAAAGACGGAGACTGAGGAGACACAGGACAGAAGAAAACAAAAGAGGGGACACCATTGAGTCTCACAATGTAAAAACCGAACAGTTAATTTCATAAACTGTCGCTGAAACGGAGATCAGTAACGTTACTGACTGCAGCGCTGGCTAGTGGGAGTAAAGGCACTCTGCAGCTGGCTGTCTCCCCATCTCCCGTCCTCTCCCCTCTCTGATCACCTGTCACTGTCTCCCCATCTCCCGTCCTCTCCCCTCTCTGATCACCTGTCGCTGTCTCCCCATTTCCCGTCCTCTCCCCTCTCTGATCACCTGTCGCTGTCTCCCCATCTCCCGTCCTCTCCCCTCTCTGATCACCTGTCTCTGTCTCCCCATCTCCCGTCCTCTCCCCTTCTCTGATCACCTGTCTCTGTATCCCCATCTCCTGCGGGGAGAGGACGGGAGATGGGGAGACAGTCAGCTGGCCTGTCGGAGGACTCTTTCAGTGCCACTAGCCAGCGCTGCAGTAACGTTACTGATCTCCGTTTCAGGTTCAGTTTATGAAACGGACTGTTTTGTCCTTGGTTTTAACATTGTAAAACTATAAAACTCATCTTTACATCCAGGAACAAAACAATAGTGTCCCCTCTTTTGTCTTCTTCCGTCCTGTGTCTCCTCGTTCTCCATCTTTTACTTTCTCTACCGTTGTATCTGTGTAACTCAGCCGAGCCAACCAACCCGGTTGATGTCACAGACTACAGTACTGCTACATGGCGGCGCTCTTGCCACGAAAGATGAAACAAGGCTTCTTCTTTTCTTTTAAATGCTGCCATTTGTCATGTTTGTTACATAATTGTTCATTAGAGTGGAAATCTATTTAGTAAAGCAGCTTAACTTGGTTGAATGCTTCACTTCCACTTTAATTGTCTACACTCCATGGTAATAACTGACGCAGCTTGTTTCTGCTTTAGGTATGCCAAGAACTCCGACCCTGACAACTGGCTGATCATCGACCCAAAGACAGCTGAGATCAGACTGAACAAGATGCCTGATAGAGAATCCCCATACCTGGTCAATGGGACATATTTAGCTGAAGTACTCTGCATTACAGAAGGTACACGTTTCCAACATGTTTCTACTCCAGCTTCAGATGTTTTACATGTAATACTAGTTAGTATTCTTAGTGAAATGTAGCTGCGGGACGGTATGGAACATCAAGCTTTTTGCTAATCATACAGCCTTGCCAATTGTGGAGCTGAAATGTAAAGTTTGCTCAGAGGATGGCTTTAGAGGAAATGTCGTTAAAGAAGAACACCACCTAAATGAAGGATTCCAATATGTTATCTCCATGGCCTAGGAAAGTTCAGTCAATATGTGTGAACCTGAGCTCGTCACGTCTCAAACTGGTGATGTCATAGGGTATAAAGTGTGAAGCTGCTCTATAGACAATGAATGGACACACAGAATGGTTGTTTTCTTTTTCTTTATTTTATTGTAGTGTTGTCAGTTGTGAAAATGTTACCATAATATAGTCAGAACTTTCCCCTTGGTGCTCTCAGAGTCATCTAGAACATCTCTCCCCATTCATCATCTATGGAGCAGTTTCAGACTTTATACCTTATGACATCACAAGTTTGAGATTTAGTACTCTAGTTTTTGGATTTAAGAAAGAGTTGTTCATGTTTACTAACATTTTTGGACTGTCTTTGACCATAGGAATTACATGGATGAATTTTGAAAAATACGAGCGTAGTTACCCTTTAAAATCACAAAATATTAGCCTTTCAGGAGCATAGATGACAAATGTCATGCCAACCTACTTATTAGATTATTAAATTTGTGCAGTGTTGACATTTCATCCATGAGTTTACCCAGCTGCATACCAGTAGGATTAGGATACATCCTCTGCTACGTCAGTACATTGGCTCTTTCTGGTAAAGAAATATAGACTGTGCAATCAATCCAGCAGTCTAATTCACACAAAGAAAAACCACCCGTTGTCCCCCAGCAGGACGAGTGAAGCGAAGAATGGAAATACAAACAAACGAAAAGCTGAATGATGATCCGTTTTTTTTCTGTTTTTTTTCCAACACAGACATGCCCTCTAAAACAGCGACCGGCACAGTAGCCATCCAGGTGGAAGATTTTAATGACAACTGCCCCACCCTGACCAGTACCTTCGAGACTATGTGTACCACCACTGATAGTGTTATCGTGAACGCTAAAGATGATGATTACTACCCTAACGGGCCTCCGTTTCACTTTGCCGTCATCCCAGAGGGCACTCAGGGCAAATGGCGCGTGGAGCATTTAAATGGTGAGGAGGAAACTGCCAAATATTCAAAAGTTGTGTAAATAGTATATAAGAGATATAAAAACATACAAATAGAAGTTAGAAATGGTTCTTGACTTGCCACACTTTTCATAATTTTGTCCTGTTGCCTGCAGACACTGCAGCTATCCTGAGGGCCCAAGGGCCCGTGTGGCCTGGTTCATTTGAGGTGGAGTTTATGGTGACGGACCAGCAGGGACTGTTCTGTCCAGAACCACAGAAAGCGACGGTCCAAGTTTGCACCTGTGAGGACGGGGTGGTGTGTGGAAAACGAGGGGCCCAAGGTCAGAACGACAAAGGATCATCGTTGGGACCTGCAGGCATCGGACTGCTATTCCTGGGCCTGCTGCTGTTACTACGTAAGTAGGATGTCATGCTCATTCTGATGAAGGGTTGTGTGTTCAAGACAATCCCCAGACAGGTTGAGTTTAGTTGAAAAGGCCCAAAATATGTGTGTGAATAGCCACATATATGTCGGCTGATAAAAGCCAATAATGCCTGCAGAGTTGCACAAGCCATGAACAGTATATGGCCTTGTTATTCATAGGATATTGTTCTAAGCTGTAACCCCACGAGACAAAAACAGAAGTGTGACATAAAAGGACTTCCTGGGGCATTAATACCCTCTACACTGTCTTGACTGGAGATTTTGAGCCCCTGAAAACGTAGCTTCAAGTATGAAGTATTATCCATAACATAGTAAAGTCTCTAACAGCCACAGTTTTGTTGAAGGTAAATTCTCGGATCCCTTTACTTTTAGATGTGATCATGGGTCTGTCCAGCAGATGGCAGTAGATAAATCTGTGGCCAGACTGAAGTCAAGCGAATAACAACATGCAGCTTACACCAGTGTTGGTCATAAAGAACGACATGGTTGCCTGTTATAAAAGAAAAACATAACCTGCATTGTATTGTGCCAGGTCAACTGTACCTGCACCCTCTTTTCTGGAGGAACCATGCAGTCCCCACACCACATTTTAGGAGTCATTAAGTTCGACTAAGACTTGTTGTTGTTGTTTTACAGTCTTTCTTCTGTTGCTGCTCTTCTGCCATTGTGGCGGGGCTGGTGGTCTGCCAGGGGGCTTTACTAAAATGCCTTTCGAGACCAAATCACACCTCATTAACTACCACACCGAGGGTCAGGGAGAGAACACGGTAAGACCAACATATTTACCCTTTAAACACACGACCTTCAGTGTTGACGACGTTTGTTTGCATTGAGTGATTTTTGATTCCAGGCAGCAGAAAAACTGTTGACTCTGTTCTCTAACATTTGGATCATTGGCCTTTTATAGGCGGTGCCGTTGCTGAACATGCCATTACAAGAGGCAGTGGTGCCCATGCAAAGATCTGATATCCAGAACTTGGCTGCCTTTCCAGAGGGTTATGGAAGTGGGACTTATGATAGTGGGGCTTATGGAAGAGGGGGTTATGGAAGTGGGGCTATTGGAATTGGCCAGGGAGAGTGGGGGACGATGAACCAGACGAACGGCAGTGTCTTCCAATCTGAGTTTGATGGCGGAGAATCACGAGGAGGTGGAGGAATGGATGACGGCATGGCTCTGCCAGACCACTTCCTGGGACAGTACTACTCTCAGGTGGAGAATCATTTACATATTTCTACTCTTTACTTACTGAAACCCATGGTAGGATTTTGTCATCCTGGAAGGAATTAATTTGATTGTTTTCATATGTTTGGAAAACAAATAAAAGAGGTATACTTTGAATAGCTCAACTGCTAATGTCTGTGCAGTAACAAAAGAATCACGCTGTGCACTTGTCCTGTCAGTTAAAGCAAAGGTTAAGGTTGGCCTGTACTCGTAAGAACCTATTCTAAAGAGTCCTTTAAGGTAAATAACTCACTGTGTGTTAATGGACATACCAACAGTTTATAAACACACATTTTTGGTGACACCTCTACATTCATTAAATTAAAACAGAGTTTGCATCATGAATGCCAATAAACTTGACTGCTCAGTCAACAAAAAAAGATAATCTTGGTGGTTTTCCTTTTTCTCTTTCAACAGAAGGTGCTCAGCGATAACGAGAACCTTGGAGTGAAGGACGGTCTTTTGGTTTATGACTACGAGGGCCAGGGCTCCCTCGCTGGGTCAGTGGGCTGCTGCAGCCTCCTGGAGTCTGACAACGACCTGCGGTTCCTCGATGACCTCGGGATGAAGTTCAAGACCCTGGCTGAGGTGTGCGGAGGCAAGAAGATCCTGACTGAAGTCAAACCAGTGTACACTCCTCGGCCCAGTGCCTCCATCAACACTCAGACCTCAGTGTCAAGTATGATGACTGCCCAACAGCTGCCCCCTCTACCCAAGCCGACCCCCCCTCAGACTGTGGTCAAGGAGGTATCAGAGGTGGTGAAGGAAAGCACGGCCACAGTGAGGAAAGAGATGCCCTCAGTGAGTACAGGGATGACCATAGTGAAGGAAGGGATGCCCTCAGTGAGGACAGGGATGACCATAGTGAAGGAAGGGATGCCCTCAGTGAGGACAGGGATGACTATAGTGAAGGAAGGGATGGCAAATCCAGGCCAGATGCTCCTGCTACAGCCGCAGCAGCAGCAGCAGCCTGTCTACTACACCACCGCCCCTGTGATGCAGCCCATGCACTACGTAGTCCAGCCACAGGTTCAAAACACTGTGCTGCTGGCTGAGGCACCAGCTACCAACCTGCAGGGCATGGTACTGGTTAACGGCATCCAGACTGGACCTGCCCAAGGCATGGTTGTACAAGGGCAGACAATGATGTCCAGCGGACCAGCCCAGGGCCCGCACATGATGCTGGTGGAGAGGAGCGGAATCCAAGGCGGCGGTGCCAACCTGGTCCACACTGGCAACCTCTCTGGCTCCCAGACCATGATGGTGGTGGAGGGCAGGGTCCCAGCAGGGTCAATGAAAGGGCTGAATGGAAGCCAGATTGGTGTCGTGCAGGGGGGCACTCTGCAGTCAGGAGGGCTTTCAGGATCTCAGAGGGTCCTGGTGGTCGGAGGGCCAACAAGCAGTGGAGGGCAGTTGGTCCAGGAGGCAGGAAGTTTGTCCCAGAAGATTGGGTCTCTCTCTGGGTCTCAAAGAGTTCTCTACAGCAAGGGCAGCTCATCCATGGGTCCTCAGAGCGGCACGCTGGGTTCCTCTACCACCACAGTGAGTTCTATCCCCACCTACAGCAAGGTGGTGGTGCAGGAGACGAGAGAAATTCGCTGAATGAGAGATTGTCAGGACAAGAGAGGACCTTTCCAGTGATACCAATCAGACTGTTCCTTTGGCCTGGTACAGGTGGTGATGGGATGCTTGTGGGACTCAACTAATGCAAGACCGCTAATGGAGAGAGGGAAGGATCCCCATAATCCCTCTTTTAAATTTGACAGTACAGTTTTCAAAAAAGGTTTGTCAATCCCAAATGAGGAGAGACTCCCTTCAATCATTGACTTCCCAAAGGTTTGGGGGCGGCCCAAACCAGAGGCAACATTCCAGTAGTTCTTCAATACACCAGACAGGGAAAATAAAGACATAAAATGTGAACATTGAAGTGGAATAATAACAACAGCAATTGGAGACTCTGAAAATATCCCAGCAGACCTATCTAATGTCTCAACTGCTATAAACTGGGTTTGTGAATAAAGCACTGCAGCACAGCTATCTCCAGACCCCAAAAATATGTCTTGCATTGTAATACTTTTTTATTCTTATTTTTTAGCTGCGTCCAGCAGCTCTATAGCTCTCTGTCGGTCGATCTACAAAATTTTCCCCACCCTTTAGGTGGAGGAGGCTGATATTTGGCATGGAGTTCGAGTGTGTGGGTGTGAAGGTGTGTGTTTGTGGTCATGCCAACTGGCAAAAAGGGGGTGTAGCAGTGTGTGTGGCCTATGCCAAAAAGGCGCTTAACTTGTAAACAGATTCACGTACCATTGCCAAACTCATGAAGCGCTGTGGGAGGTATCATTGCAGCAGAGTTCCTCCTCCATGGTGTAGGTTAGCCCTAAGCTTCTTTCGTAACTCATGAACCGTTTCTTGTAGACGCTTGTTGGAGGTGTGTAGATACATGTGCGAACATGGTGGCAGTTATTGCGGATTCACACTTGTTTTGTACAAATGTACATCTTCATGTTTTCTGTTGGCTCTGGCTCTATTATCTCTTGTTATTGTATGTTGTCTGTTGTTTTGCACCAATAAAAAAAGATATATAAAAACCTACTGGTCAAAATTGGCATATGTCATCGAGACGAGCACAATATGAACATGTGATGTCTTTTCTGCTGCCTTCATATTCATCGAGTTTTTCATGTTTCTCAAGTACAATTTTGTTTTTGAAGAGCTTAACACAATGTACCACACAAATTACTGTTTAACATCATGTGCCGCTTAAAATATCTCAGTGAGAGAAGCTCAGAAAGATACACATAAGGTGTCTGAAACATAGCGTTTTATATGTATTACGGTGCTTGCTATTGGTCGTGTTAGTAATTGCAGTAGCAGTGTTAGGGGTACTGATAAAAAGCGTGGTGGAAGATGGGACCACTGAGGCGGTGCATCTCTATACCTTGCTTGGAGGTCGCCCATGTCGACCAGCCGGGGGGGAGCTGGAAGAAGTTGACTCTGGGAAAGGGACAGCCGCTATTTGTAAAAAAAAATAAAATTTGTGGAATTTGGCTGCTATTTGCTTGTGGATTGGACAATACATTTGTGAACACCATAAAATACTCCTACTTTTCATATACCGGTGCTGTAGTACTCAAGACTAGTTTCAAGACTACTTCTTGAAGGTCTCGGTCTCGTCTCAACTGCCCCACCCTGACCAGTACCTTCGAGACTATGTGTACCACCACTGATAGTGTTATCGTGAACGCTAAAGATGATGATTACTACCCTAACGGGCCTCCGTTTCACTTTGCCGTCATCCCAGAGGGCACTCAGGGCAAATGGCGCGTGGAGCATTTAAATGGTGAGGAGGAAACTGCCAAATATTCAAAAGTTGTGTAAATAGTATATAAGAGATATAAAAACATACAAATAGAAGTTAGAAATGGTTCTTGACTTGCCACACTTTTCATAATTTTGTCCTGTTGCCTGCAGACACTGCAGCTATCCTGAGGGCCCAAGGGCCCGTGTGGCCTGGTTCATTTGAGGTGGAGTTTATGGTGACGGACCAGCAGGGACTGTTCTGTCCAGAACCACAGAAAGCGACGGTCCAAGTTTGCACCTGTGAGGACGGGGTGGTGTGTGGAAAACGAGGGGCCCAAGGTCAGAACGACAAAGGATCATCGTTGGGACCTGCAGGCATCGGACTGCTATTCCTGGGCCTGCTGCTGTTACTACGTAAGTAGGATGTCATGCTCATTCTGATGAAGGGTTGTGTGTTCAAGACAATCCCCAGACAGGTTGAGTTTAGTTGAAAAGGCCCAAAATATGTGTGTGAATAGCCACATATATGTCGGCTGATAAAAGCCAATAATGCCTGCAGAGTTGCACAAGCCATGAACAGTATATGGCCTTGTTATTCATAGGATATTGTTCTAAGCTGTAACCCCACGAGACAAAAACAGAAGTGTGACATAAAAGGACTTCCTGGGGCATTAATACCCTCTACACTGTCTTGACTGGAGATTTTGAGCCCCTGAAAACGTAGCTTCAAGTATGAAGTATTATCCATAACATAGTAAAGTCTCTAACAGCCACAGTTTTGTTGAAGGTAAATTCTCGGATCCCTTTACTTTTAGATGTGATCATGGGTCTGTCCAGCAGATGGCAGTAGATAAATCTGTGGCCAGACTGAAGTCAAGCGAATAACAACATGCAGCTTACACCAGTGTTGGTCATAAAGAACGACATGGTTGCCTGTTATAAAAGAAAAACATAACCGCATTGTATTGTGCCAGGTCAACTGTACCTGCACCCTCTTTTCTGGAGGAACCATGCAGTCCCCACACCACATTTTAGGAGTCATTAAGTTCGACTAAGACTTGTTGTTGTTGTTTTACAGTCTTTCTTCTGTTGCTGCTCTTCTGCCATTGTGGCGGGGCTGGTGGTCTGCCAGGGGGCTTTACTAAAATGCCTTTCGAGACCAAATCACACCTCATTAACTACCACACCGAGGGTCAGGGAGAGAACACGGTAAGACCAACATATTTACCCTTTAAACACACGACCTTCAGTGTTGACGACGTTTGTTTGCATTGAGTGATTTTTGATTCCAGGCAGCAGAAAAACTGTTGACTCTGTTCTCTAACATTTGGATCATTGGCCTTTTATAGGCGGTGCCGTTGCTGAACATGCCATTACAAGAGGCAGTGGTGCCCATGCAAAGATCTGATATCCAGAACTTGGCTGCCTTTCCAGAGGGTTATGGAAGTGGGACTTATGATAGTGGGGCTTATGGAAGAGGGGGTTATGGAAGTGGGGCTATTGGAATTGGCCAGGGAGAGTGGGGGACGATGAACCAGACGAACGGCAGTGTCTTCCAATCTGAGTTTGATGGCGGAGAATCACGAGGAGGTGGAGGAATGGATGACGGCATGGCTCTGCCAGACCACTTCCTGGGACAGTACTACTCTCAGGTGGAGAATCATTTACATATTTCTACTCTTTACTTACTGAAACCCATGGTAGGATTTTGTCATCCTGGAAGGAATTAATTTGATTGTTTTCATATGTTTGGAAAACAAATAAAAGAGGTATACTTTGAATAGCTCAACTGCTAATGTCTGTGCAGTAACAAAAGAATCACGCTGTGCACTTGTCCTGTCAGTTAAAGCAAAGGTTAAGGTTGGCCTGTACTCGTAAGAACCTATTCTAAAGAGTCCTTTAAGGTAAATAACTCACTGTGTGTTAATGGACATACCAACAGTTTATAAACACACATTTTTGGTGACACCTCTACATTCATTAAATTAAAACAGAGTTTGCATCATGAATGCCAATAAACTTGACTGCTCAGTCAACAAAAAAAGATAATCTTGGTGGTTTTCCTTTTTCTCTTTCAACAGAAGGTGCTCAGCGATAACGAGAACCTTGGAGTGAAGGACGGTCTTTTGGTTTATGACTACGAGGGCCAGGGCTCCCTCGCTGGGTCAGTGGGCTGCTGCAGCCTCCTGGAGTCTGACAACGACCTGCGGTTCCTCGATGACCTCGGGATGAAGTTCAAGACCCTGGCTGAGGTGTGCGGAGGCAAGAAGATCCTGACTGAAGTCAAACCAGTGTACACTCCTCGGCCCAGTGCCTCCATCAACACTCAGACCTCAGTGTCAAGTATGATGACTGCCCAACAGCTGCCCCCTCTACCCAAGCCGACCCCCCCTCAGACTGTGGTCAAGGAGGTATCGGAGGTGGTGAAGGAAAGCACGGCCACAGTGAGGAAAGAGATGCCCTCAGTGAGTACAGGGATGACCATAGTGAAGGAAGGGATGCCCTCAGTGAGGACAGGGATGACCATAGTGAAGGAAGGGATGCCCTCAGTGAGGACAGGGATGACTATAGTGAAGGAAGGGATGGCAAATCCAGGCCAGATGCTCCTGCTACAGCCGCAGCAGCAGCAGCAGCCTGTCTACTACACCACCGCCCCTGTGATGCAGCCCATGCACTACGTAGTCCAGCCACAGGTTCAAAACACTGTGCTGCTGGCTGAGGCACCAGCTACCAACCTGCAGGGCATGGTACTGGTTAACGGCATCCAGACTGGACCTGCCCAAGGCATGGTTGTACAAGGGCAGACAATGATGTCCAGCGGACCAGCCCAGGGCCCGCACATGATGCTGGTGGAGAGGAGCGGAATCCAAGGCGGCGGTGCCAACCTGGTCCACACTGGCAACCTCTCTGGCTCCCAGACCATGATGGTGGTGGAGGGCAGGGTCCCAGCAGGGTCAATGAAAGGGCTGAATGGAAGCCAGATTGGTGTCGTGCAGGGGGGCACTCTGCAGTCAGGAGGGCTTTCAGGATCTCAGAGGGTCCTGGTGGTCGGAGGGCCAACAAGCAGTGGAGGGCAGTTGGTCCAGGAGGCAGGAAGTTTGTCCCAGAAGATTGGGTCTCTCTCTGGGTCTCAAAGAGTTCTCTACAGCAAGGGCAGCTCATCCATGGGTCCTCAGAGCGGCACGCTGGGTTCCTCTACCACCACAGTGAGTTCTATCCCCACCTACAGCAAGGTGGTGGTGCAGGAGACGAGAGAAATTCGCTGAATGAGAGATTGTCAGGACAAGAGAGGACCTTTCCAGTGATGCCAATCAGACTGTTCCTTTGGCCTGGTACAGGTGGTGATGGGATGCTTGTGGGACTCGACTAATGCAAGACCGCTAATGGAGAGAGGGAAGGATCCCCATAATCCCTCTTTTAAATTTGACAGTACAGTTTTCAAAAAAGGTTTGTCAATCCCAAATGAGGAGAGACTCCCTTCAATCATTGACTTCCCAAAGGTTTGGGGGCGGCCCAAACCAGAGGCAACATTCCAGTAGTTCTTCAATACACCAGACAGGGAAAATAAAGACATAAAATGTGAACGTTGAAGTGGAATAATAACAACAGCAATTGGAGACTCTGAAAATATCCCAGCAGACCTATCTAATGTCTCAACTGCTATAAACTGGGTTTGTGAATAAAGCACTGCAGCACAGCTATCTCCAGACCCCAAAAATATGTCTTGCATTGTAATACTTTTTTATTCTTATTTTTTAGCTGCGTCCAGCAGCTCTATAGCTCTCTGTCGGTTGATCTACAAAATTTTCCCCACCCTTTAGGTGGAGGAGGCTGATATTTGGCATGGAGTTCGAGTGTGTGGGTGTGAAGGTGTGTGTTTGTGGTCATGCCAACTGGCAAAAAGGGGGTGTAGCAGTGTGTGTGGCCTATGCCAAAAAGGCGCTTAACTTGTAAACAGATTCACGTACCATTGCCAAACTCATGAAGCGCTGTGGGAGGTATCATTGCAGCAGAGTTCCTCCTCCATGGTGTAGGTTAGCCCTAAGCTTCTTTCGTAACTCATGAACCGTTTCTTGTAGACGCTTGTTGGAGGTGTGTAGATACATGTGCGAACATGGTGGCAGTTATTGCGGATTCACACTTGTTTTGTACAAATGTACATCTTCATGTTTTCTGTTGGCTCTGGCTCTATTATCTCTTGTTATTGTATGTTGTCTGTTGTTTTGCACCAATAAAAAAAGATATATAAAAACCTACTGGTCAAAATTGGCATATGTCATCGAGACGAGCACAATATGAACATGTGATGTCTTTTCTGCTGCCTTCATATTCATCGAGTTTTTCATGTTTCTCAAGTACAATTTTGTTTTTGAAGAGCTTAACACAATGTACCACACAAATTACTGTTTAACATCATGTGCCGCTTAAAATATCTCAGTGAGAGAAGCTCAGAAAGATACACATAAGGTGTCTGAAACATAGCGTTTTATATGTATTACGGTGCTTGCTATTGGTCGTGTTAGTAATTGCAGTAGCAGTGTTAGGGGTACTGATAAAAAGCGTGGTGGAAGATGGGACCACTGAGGCGGTGCATCTCTATACCTTGCTTGGAGGTCGCCCATGTCGACCAGCCGGGGGGGAGCTGGAAGAAGTTGACTCTGGGAAAGGGACAGCCGCTATTTGTAAAAAAAAATAAAATTTGTGGAATTTGGCTGCTATTTGCTTGTGGATTGGACAATACATTTGTGAACACCATAAAATACTCCTACTTTTCATATACCGGTGCTGTAGTACTCAAGACTAGTTTCAAGACTACTTCTTGAAGGTCTCGGTCTCGTCTCGGAATCCACATTTTTACTCGGCCTCGACTCAGTCTCGGATAGAGACGACTCAGGATTTTTTTTCAAGACCGGTCAAGACCACGACTGTGGGGATATCACTTAATTGCCTGTGCACTGATTTATTAGTTAACATCATCACTGTGTTTAGGCAGGGCTCAGTCTCGCCTTGCCTTGGTCTTGGTCTTGACTCAGTCTCGCCCTGCCTTGGTCTTGGTCTAGACTCAGTCTAGTCTTGGTCTTGGTCTTGGTCTTAGTCTTGACTCAGTCTCGTCCTGTCTTGGTCTTGGTCTTGGTCTTGACTCAGTCTCACCCTGTCTTGGTCTTGACTTGCTCTGAACCCCTCAAAGTCTTGGTCTTGTCTGGGTCCTGATACACTCTGATCTTGGTCATGACTTGGTCTCGGTTTAGGTGGTCTTGACTGTCAACACTGTCATATACATTTGCAAATTGGCGCATTTGTCACCAATACTGAGACTAAATACTAAAAAAGGAGGTCATGGACCAGAAAAGCTTGATGAACCCGGGGTGAGAGGATACATTTACTCTTTTTTAAAAAAAAAAATGTATTATACATACATGTACACACACGTAACATGACGATATCAAGAAGGAAAGGAAAAATAAATAACTAAATAAAAAGAAGAGCGCAATCACGGCTTACAACAAACATTTTAAATATATTAACGACTGACAGCAGTCGCACAAAATATCCATTCCACATTGCATGTCATTTCAGCATAGACATAATTTATTCATGGACAGTCAGACTCCACAAGAGTGTGTGTCGCGACAGAATGCGGTGCGTTCAGGAATGACCTGATAGAAGTCCAAGGACCTTCAAGGCCACTGTCCAGTTTTTAAAGAGTTGTGGCCGCTTGTTCCATTGAGACCAAGTCCAGGTATTCCTTAAGCCAATTGTCCAAACTGAAACAGTTAGGTTTCCTCACTTTCAAGAGGCTAGAGACATGTACTTATTATTTTCAGCTATAATTTTTGTTCTAACCACCTCCAACTATCTTCTTCACAGTGCTTTGAGTACGCCCATGATAGTGCGTATCTGCCATTATAGGATAAATAATATGAATAAACATCGGTTATACCTAAGCCTCCCAAATTTCTAGGTGTTTTAATTTTTTTCAGACTTATTCTCATCATTCCACAAAACATATTGAATAATTTGTTTATTTCCTTAAACCACTGCTGAGGAAACTTTAGAGGAATTGCAGAGGTGAGGAAAGTTAGTCTTGGGAGTATATTCATTTTAATAACTTCTGCTCTCCCAAAACAATGATAAAGGCATAGTCATCCATCTCTTAAGATCTTGATTTACAGTTTTCAGAAGCTTCGGTCCTCTCAGGTCATATATTTTTTCAACCGGAGATCTGATAATGATATTGAGATATTTCATCCCCTGTCTCTTCCATACAATGGGAGTAGAAGCCAAATCTGCTGGGTGTGTAAGATGGTTAAGCGGAATGGCCTCACTCTTACCCCAGTTAACCTTATAACCAGAGTACTGGCTGAAATGATCAATTACTTTTAGAAGGTGTGGGACTGAGTCATCTGGGTGGGATAATGTTAAAAGAATGTCGTCAGCATAAAGATAAGTTTTAAATTCATACCCAAAAAGGCTGATACCAGTTATGTTTAGATTGGCTCTGATAAAACATGCTAAAGGTTCGAATGCTAGAGTGAAAATAATTGGAGAAGCTGGACAACCCTGTCTGGTGGACCTGAAAATCTGAAAGGGGGGCAATATCATACCATTGGTTTTGACACATGCAATTGGTTTGTGATAAAGAGCCTTAATCCAGTGTAGACAGGTTGGGCCAAAACCAAATTGTTTTAGTGTGTGAATAAACATTTTTGAGAGTTACAAGTTCTTTTGACATGGTCATGGAGCATATACTGTATATTTGTATTCTGGGGGTATCGTTCCTATGCAGAGGGTAGTTCAGTTTATTTATTGACTACACTGAGGGCGTTTTATATTTTAATAATTTATTTATTTATTGTGTTGAGTTGATTGTTCTACTTATTTTGTACTGTAATTACCTTGTGCCTTTTGTACCTTTTTTCTTTTCTTAAAGCTGACTCGGTGTAAACTGCTCAGAATTCCAATATACTTAGGTGCAAATGGCAAATAAAACTCTTGAATCTTGAAATAAATAAGGCCATTCTATCCTATCAAATGCTTTTTCAGCATCCAGTGATAATGCTACTGCTGGATGCTGAAGTGAAAATTCTCCTCATGTTGTTGGAGGCAAGACGACCAGCAATGAAACCCACTTGATCTGTGTGAATTAAAGAAGGGACCACTTTATCGAGGCACATTGCAAGCATCTTTGCAATTATCTTGTAATCATTATTCAGCAGACTTAGAGGACGGAAGTTATTCATCTGTAGGTGGTCTTTATCTGGTTTTGGTAACACTGAGATCATAGCTGAGCGCATGATGCAGGGCATTTAATGGTTAGCAATAATATCATTATACAGTAAATTTAGGAAGGGGGACAGTGCTTTGATTGCAGACTTAATCTCAGACTTAGTCTCAGCGACTTCGCTTTCCAAATATTCCTTATCAGTGTTCTTCAACACAGGCAAATTCAAAGTTTTGAAAAAGTCATTGGCTTCCTCTGAATTAAATTTACATTCCGACTCATACAATTTAGAGTAATAATTTCGAAAAGCCATGTTTATTTGCTTTGGTTCACATGTTAAAGATCCTTTGCAGTTATAGATGGCAGGGATAGAATGATTGCTCTCCATTTGTTTCAGTCTGAACGCCAACATTTTAGCAATTCAGACCTAGAGAGTGACATTGATTTTTTTAAGATCCAGATTATTAGGATCCTCCATATGTTGTTTATCTATTTTTTTAAGTTTGGTCATTTTGCAGCAGAAGATCTAATGATCCACCCTCTACAAGTAACTTTAAATGCCTCCCATGCCGTCTATACAGAAGAAACAGAATTCAGGTTTACAACAAAAAAGTGTGATATTTTGTCCTTTACTGATGGAACAAACTTCTCATCCCCTATCAAGGTATTGTTGAACTTCCAATATTTTGTTTTATAAGAGTTTAAAAGAGGAGAAATGTTACAGAAATAGGGGCATGATACGATATTAATATATTGTATATCTCAGCATTAATCACATTCTCATTTAAGATATTTGACATTAACAAATAGTCTATCCTGGAGTAAGAATTGTGGACCTTAGAATAAAAAGTATATTCACGGCAGCTTGGATTAGGACAACGCCTTATATCCGTTAAACCTAGAGGATTCTGAATTTCTCCAAAAGCTGCAGATAGGGTGACATCTGCTGGAAGGGGACGGTTTGAGCGGTCTGTTATTGGGTCACAAACTGAGTTAACGTCTCCACCAAGCAGCACAGGATCACTAGTGAACCTGGATAGTAGTACAGATAATGTCAGGACAGGAATGCCACTTGCCTAGAGTTCGGATTATATATATTAACAAAGGTATATTTTTTATTTTCAAGAAGACCAGAAATCACAATATATCTCCCTTCCTTGTCAGCAATTAACTCTATTCATTTAAAAGAAACACTTGGCCTACCCATCTTTGCTTTAATTTGTGTGATTCCACCTCATTTAAATGAGTTTCGTGTAGCATTGCAACGTCACATGCCAAATGAGAAATTATTTTGCTCCGCTTCACTTTATTTGACACCCCATTTACATTCCATGATATCAACTTAATAGTATTAGTTCCCATTAAAGGGACTGTTTGTAAGTTTTTAAGCGTATAAATGTACCGGGTCGCGACACATGCGCGCTCGCGTGTGGCTGAAGTCCCTGCTCCTCTGCCTGCCTGCCTTCACTAACACACCACGCGCGTTCTCACTCTCTCGCTCCACCTCTAGACGTGAACGTGCGCTCACTCCACACTGCAGAAGAGTTCGTTTAGCTCTGAGAATATCTAGTGAATGTACAGTGGACGTTTGTGCAGAAATAACTGCTGCAGCTCCTCCAGACCAACAGAGGTTTCCCGTGTCTTGTGAAGTGACGGGGCTCCGCAGAGAGAAACGTTATCGTCTCCAACCGGGTGCTGGTGTCTTCCTGTTCACTCCGGACGCAGTCGGGAGGCGATTTCTCTTCGTTCGGAACGTTTCTCTTCCTGCTTCAACTGAAGCAGGAAAAGCCAACACTAGGATCAGCAGTGATTCATGGAGAGACCTCCGTCTGGTCAGCTAACATTACTGCTAAGCAGGTGAAATATAGAGCGATATTGTGGTTTTAGCTGACGTGTGTCGCGTCACTGTTTTGAGCGATGCTCGTTCATGTCTATGTAGAGCGAACACTAGCGCGAGCCAAACGCTGACTTTCCTTGACTTAACGGCCACAGGTGTCGCTGTTAACAAGCATTTCTGAAAGTTGCAAATAGTCCCTTTAAGTGTGAAATTTATATATTAGCCCAATACTCACTTATTTTTCATAGCTACTGAGACTGCTCTGCACTTCAAGGGAAAAGGGGAAAAAGAAAAAAGGAGACAATACAAACACAAAATGCAAAAAACACATAATATTGCCAGTAGGCAATAAAAATAATAAAAGAATAAGAGAAGAACAGTAAATCCCTCTTCTGACCATGACCCAACAGCGACTGGGTGAGGGCATGTCAACACATGACCAGAACTAACTTGATTGGGCTGTCAATTTAGATACAAAATAAACAATAATAACTGGTCGGGGATCAGTAACTTAAGCCCGAGAAGCGCATCTTGAAATGTCAACCTGTCGTAACAATATTAAAGACTAATGGAGCTGAACAGCTCTTTAACAAAAAACAACAACAGCAACTTACAATTAGTTGACATTAGATGCACGATTCTCTCTCCTTCAAAATTTTAACTTAACCGAATACAGATGACGCATCGTCAAGTCTTTGGATGCTTCATCAGGAGTTTTGTAGATGTATTTCTTTCCATCCACTGTGACAATGAGCCTCGCGAGATATAGAACGCCATAGCGGAGACCGGCTCCGCAGAGTTTCATCTTTATATCAGCATACTCTGCGCGCCTCTGCTGGATTTCCACCGGCAGATCCTGGTACACATGGAAAGGTTTGCCTTTTCTTCTTGGAGACTGCTCCCAGCATCAGCTGGTGGTCGCTCCATTTTAGAATGCGTATGATATATGATCTTGGAGGTTCTGTTGAGCTTGGATGGTGACGAGGACTCCTGTGATGTCTGTGGATCTCGGGCACTGGGTCTGTTGCACGTAAATCCAGGTTATATCGCAGGATCTCTCCCATCTCTTTGCCAGGGTCATCGGTCTCCAGTAGGCATTCTTCCAGTCCTCAGCACCAGGTTATTCCTACGGCTGTGTGATTCAAGGTATGTAACCTTTGATTTCAAGTTCTTTACCTGCTTTGTGAGGTCTTTAATGGACTTCTCGTTTCTCAGCGTTGCACTCTGTTTAGTATGGCGCGAGTGTCTCTTTTAAGGTCTTTTATGGAATTATTCAGCTCTTCAAACTTTCTGTGAAATGATTCTTTAATGCCTCTGACCTGTTCCAGTATATCTTGTGCCATATATACACATATATACATCTTGTGATACATTTACTCTTGCTGTGGATTTAGTGCATGTCCTAATCATGAGCAGTGACTTCAAGGAAACAAATATGCAAAAAACTATTTATTACTTTCAAAAATGCAAAAAGTGTACAAGGATGTGTTTTTAGCTACATGAATGAAAATGAATACAGAGACATGTGATGGGTGATTTAACAGCAAGAGAGGTTTTGAAAGCCATGTTCACGTGGTCGTGTCTTACACCTCGACAGATGTGGTCTCTGACAGTAAACACCACCACTAACATCTAGTGTCTACTGGAGGACGTCCCAAACCACAACTGTGAACGAACTCTGCTGAATCAGAGTGAAGTGCCGATGTCTCAGTTGGTCCTGCTGGATGCGGATGACAGTACTCTCTCTGGGGAGAGTATGCTGCTTTGTGGAGATCTAGTTGTTCTGGGAGGCCTGCTGCATGATGACTGAACACAGACTCAACATCTGCAGGTACTCATCTGCACCGTCCGACAGGCACTTCCCCACAACCTGAACCAGAGAGGAGACACAAGCACAAACTGAGGGTTTATAAAAGGTACAAGTCCACCTGAAGGACATATCAGAGTGTGGCTTGATGCGGTAGTGGGTGTTCCACGGTGTTCGGGCACACACTGTTTACACATCGATTACATTACTTGCCCACCTCCCCAACGACATAAAACCCATTTAGTTAATTCCGCAATTCATCAAATGAGAAACCTCACATTTGTAAAATACTCAGTGTGTTATAAATACGTTAAAGCGCTCTACAGATATTGAGCATCATCGATGAATAGCTCTTCTTGTAAAGTGTTCGGCATACTCGGTAAAACCGGTGTTGTCACAAGTTTATTTACCGGTGGCAACATTTTCCTCTCTGTCACATCACTACCAATGACCATCACAGGCATCGTATGGTACCTTTGATACTGTAGAAAAAGAGTACCGTCGCTTTTTTAAAATTTTGGCATCGACTTGGTCCCGACGTATCGGTTCTCGTGACATCCCTAACAACAATTACAATATTAACTTAACAAAGAAAAGCTAGAGTCAAACAGCAGCTCCACCAGATCACTTACCGCCATCTTCTCTGTGATGGCTGACTTCTGCTTGTCACTCAGGTCCTGCTCTATGATAGACTCGTGGAGCTGACCCAGGATCTGTGTGGCTGAATAGCCGTCATCCACCATGTTCTAACAGAGGAGACATTAAACATGTGAGCAGGGGACATAGGAGTGAGGGAAAGCTCATACAGTACATGTCAATATCAGGATACATCACAGAGGAAAAGGCCTTTTTATGATCATTAAATGCTGTCTTTATTTTTCTGTCTCTGGCCTGAACGAATAACAAAAAAATAAAAGCATGTCTCACTAAAAAACGCTGCCAATTTAGGACACAATCACAGGGACAAAGCACTTGACATGTCGCAACACCTACCCTGACGGCAACCTCGAGTTTCTCAAATGTTCCTGTGAAGCATATCTGGAGCAAGTTGTCAATCCTCTTGGGAGGGATAACCTACAGTGTAGGAGAGCACAACGACAGGGTGACATGACTGGCGAGGAAGGGTTTTCGACGTGCAGGACATTTCAAGTACGGTTATATGACACAAACAAGTATGTCTCACCCCGGCTATTTCAATGACGGCGCCCTCTGTGATCTCCTTGTCGACGTTGAGGCGTGCAGCACTCTGGAGGAAGGTTATGGCTTTCCGCAGGTCTCCCTCAGACACCCTCACCAATGCTTCTATACTCTGGAGGAACACAAACGGTCACACCTTGACTACTCCGGCTGTACAGACACTGCAGTTCTCTGCCAGACTTGAAGCCCAAAAACATTCTTCAGGTTGCAGTTATATGAGCGAGGTGCGTGCCGTTTACGTGGCCGGTGTAGACCGCAGCATTGGTTAAAAGGAAGTGTATCTGTTCCATCAGACAAATGTCCAAAGGTTGAAAACCGTGGCTGAAATGCATCCTGCGTTGACCTGGTGTAAGCTGTGGAAAGACACGTTCCCGAACACTGTTTAAGAGGACTAAAAGATCAAATTAACTCAACTAGGCAGGATGTCTACCATTAGAAACACTACAGGATGGCTAGCATCTTCTTATTCATCTTGTGTTAACTTGCCCTACTGTCCTCCCTGAAGGGGGCAGGGGGTAACATGCTGCCAACATAAGGGGGCTTCTCTTTTTTCCAAGTTCGCTATGGAGCCAAAACGATTCACGATTATTCCCTTACACATGTAGGTTGTTGTTTGTGGTGTTTGTTGCGCCCCTCCTCAATTGGGATTTGACAGCTGGGTAAAAAGTCATAGTGCAGTGACTGGACGGGCCTCTAAAGGAGACGTCTCATTGGCTCCCTACGGTCACCGTGTTGGCTACCCCTGCCTTAAAGGGGAGGTTCACATTTTCTTAAAACAATACGCGGGTGCCCATATGTACATTGAAACTGTTTTTTTCTTGCTGTAATCATTCTTCTGTTTATACTGGCCATTAAAAGATCCCTTCCCTCTAACATGCTGCCAATGAAACTGATGGAGGAAGTCCGTGCTACACGCAAAAAATATACTCTTTGTTCTCAAATTGTGCTCTAGGAAACTACTGTGGTCTAATAACCCCTCTAGTAATGTTCAGAATCATACCTTTTCATCAATTTCATTCTTTTTTAAAACACTATACTTTTTCTACATCAACACAACCGCTGACTAGCGAGTCTACTGTTCGTAATTATGCTCTTAGAAACGTTTAAGGATGCTTTCACATTAGGGACCTGGACCCGGATCCGAGTACACTTATTCCCAAAGTCCAGTTCGATTGATTAGCGTGAACGCTCCGTACCGTACTCGGGCAACGGTTCGTCTATCTGTACCCGACTCCACTTGAAAAGGTGGTCTGGATTACGGATCGTGTGCACTCGGGTACGGTTCGCATCAGGTGTGAAAGCCAACCGTACCGAAACACGGAAGTGGACCGCTATTTAACGCGAGCAACGTTAGCATTTAGCGAGTAGTTTTGAAAGGGCAGGCTTTTTTTTCAACGCCGCCGGTCTCCTCCGAAATCTTTATACATAAAACAGTTTCATATTTATGTCTGTATCTGCGGCGCAGCATGTACCGATCTCATCCTCTGAGCTGCACGGCCGTGGGTGATACAGCAGGAAGGCCGGCGAGAGGTTCCTTAAAATATAAACAATAGTAGGCGATGGGGTCGGGCGATGTTTGTTATTTTATTTAGCTGATATAACGGTCTGTCTCGGAAGAACGAGAGCTGCTCAGTTCTTCAGCGGGCAGAGAGAGAGAGAGAGAGACAGCGGGGGGAGACAACGTGTAAAGCGGCATATTTTCACATCAAACTCTGTGAAATAAGAGTTTATTTAAACCAAACTAGAGTTGGTGATTGTTGGAAAGACTAACGTCGACAGTAGTGGTGAGTTTTATTTTGTTTCTGTCCAGTTTGAATGAAGTGTTTTATGATGCTTTGCTACTAGAACAGCTGATCTCAACATAAACAAATACACGTGGATGATGACGCAAGTGTACTCGAGGTACGGAACAACTTTACTAATGTGAAAGCTGAGCAGAGAGGGGGGGACGGGGGGGGGGGGGGGGGGACGGGGGGGGGGGGGGGGGGGGGGGGGGGGGGAATCGTACTCGGGCACGGTCCAGATCAATCGTACCTCATGTGAAAACGCCCTAAGATGGAGACTTATTGTACGCTGTCATATTCTTTCTCTTTTACCTCTTTGGTGTACTTGAGGTTCTCCTTCCCGCAGATGTCCAGCAGGCGCTCTTCTTGGATCTGATTGGCTAGAGGTTTGAAGCGAAACTTGGAACATCTGGAGGTCAGGGGCTCAATAATCCTAGAGAACACACAGCAGGGGTCAGGACCAGACACACAGACGACGTGTTCAGTGTGTTCCTGATTGTGACAAGTCAGCTGACCTGCTGATGTAGTTACAGATGAGGCAGAAACGGGTGGTGCGGGACTCCTTCTCCATGGTCCGCCTGAGAGCGGCCTGAGCCGGTCTCGTCATGGAGTCCGCCTCGTCCAGGATGATGATCTTAAAAGGAGGACACGGCTTCCCACTGCAAATACAGCAAAACACAGTGACTGGAAGTTTCAGACATCTCAACACAGCGACCTCTTTCTGAGCATCAATGCTGACTCACTCTGGGCGAGTCCCGGCCACGGTGAGCTTAGCAAAGTTCTTGACCTTCTCTCGGACCACCTGGATGCCTCGTTCGTCGGAGGCATTGAGCTCCAGCACCCTCTGTTTGTACAGCTGTGGACTGGAGGAGACACATGGGGGAGGAGGACGCCATTCATACCAGAGAACACAGGTGAATGATCAAACTTTATGGAGATTAAAAAGAGCTGAAATGTCTGCGTGCGTCTTACCCACGACTCCACGAACAGTTCACTCACCCATAAAGTTCTCTGGCAGCAGCTAAGATGGTCGAGGTCTTTCCTGTTCCAGGAGGGCCATAGAAGAGCAAGTTGGGAAGCTGCAATTCAAACCAAACACGGGTGAAACGATGCCCTCCTGGCTTTGTAGGACGACACAGAGTGGCTGCATGGTTTCGCAGATGTTTGTGTACCGTTATGTGAATACTGATTTCATTTCTGTTGCTTACTAATCGCCTTTATGTTGATGCAACATTAACGCTTTATTGTGATATCGTTATTGAGAATGTTAAGTTTCTCTCAAAGTGCAGAAAGGAAGAAATCCAATCCAACAACATTATTATTAGTAGTTATTCTCAGACGGATATCGCTGTTTGTTGTGTGTAGGGGTGTGTGTGTGTACAGTAGTGCAGACAGACAGACAGACAGACAGACACAATAACATGTCAGCCTGCTGCTCAGCAAAGCCTCCAATACATAAGAATATTTCTCACTGAAGCTTCGAAGCCCTAAAAACTGGTCTTCAGGACAGCCCTAGTAGAATCTATGTCTACGTGCTCAAAGACACTTCCAAATGTGGACGTGGAGTCGGGTATATTTTATGTTTTACTTATTGTCAAATCACATGAAAAGAACAAAACCAACAACGAATGCGTCTCCTAACAAGTATTGTGTTTTGTGTGTGTATATCACAGCCTGATGTCGCCTCTTCCTCTGAGCCATAGTTAAAACACATCAGTGAGCTTCACGGTGTCAGTTGCTGACATGTTCCTTCATCACCATGAACACTATCCAGTCAGATTTATGTCATATGTCGCAAACATGATAAAACATGTTCACGGGCAAATAATGGAGCTCTCTACAGCCGTGTAATAAGACCTGTTAACATGGACGCTGAAATAAAAAAAACAACAGGTTCTGCAGCTGCCACACGTTGCTGACGTTCCCTGTGTGACCCGGGGCTTAAGAGCCTGATACTTACATCTGCTCCTTGCAGAGACTTCTTCAGCACTGCTACCACCTCATCCTGAAAGGCCACCTCATCAACACACTTGGGCCTGCTGGGATTTGGAAAAACACAGCCTGTTAATATTTATTTAGCATGCCGGCTCACTATTTAATTAGACACAGTTGATATAGCCATGCAATGGTAGGATTCATCATCAGCACACATTATATACACTCAGTGGGGCACCTTTATTAGCTACACCTGTACAATCTAATGCAATCCAATACATCATTCCTGCCGTAACATCTATCTTTACGGCGCTCATCGAACGTTCAGTTTTTGGTGATATTGTCGAAAATGTGTCAATTCAGTTCTGTGTTTATTACTGAAGTTATAGGGGGGGGCAGAATATTAGAAACACCTAAATATAATATAATGCACAGCAGCACAACATCCTAGTGATGTTACGTGCTGTGCCGAGGCTTCGGAGCGTGTGTCGAGTAACGCAGGAAGTTTTCTGATTAGCGCGCATCGAGGCTTGTATCGTTTTAGACAAATGACGTCATTGAAGACGCCCGAAGCCGAAATACAGTTGAGAATTTATTATTCCTGAATAAAAATATAATTTTCCTGTAGTTACACAAGCACATTCACTGCCACATGTCTGGAATATATATCGGCGTGTTTTACTCTATTTGACCGACAGGTGGTTTCGTGTGCATAAGAAGCCCAGATGAAGCCTCGCGAGATGAACCTTTTTGCGAACCAATTTGCTGGAGAGCTTCAGTGCTTCATGAAGCTTCATCTCGCCATCACTACAACATCCCACACCTATTGACCTCAATGCTAAGACTCTGAAAGAATCTGTGAAAGAGCTCTCATCGCCCTGAAGGGGATTCTTTCACAACAATGTCCCGCTAGCTGTACATTATCCCGCTTATTACACAGCTACTTACTGAAGAAATCAATATTTTGACACAAAAACGGTCCGCCAGAGTCCGACATCAGAACTGCGCCCATAGCGACGGTCTGTTATACAGAAATTACAGAACGCCGTTATTGACCAATCAGAATAAAGTATTCAACACAGCTGTGTAATACATCCGTTTTGATATACCATCAACCTCTGGTTCTTCCATTAATTTGAGTTTTTGTTGTTGGGCGATGTGTAACGTCTATAACGTGAATATTGACTTATTACGACATGCACAAAAGCGGTATACAGTACACCTTTAGGGGTTCATACTTACTACTTTTCTACCCAAGGAATAGCCTTGGCTTTCTTCTCTGTACTGGGTCCTGCTGCTGCCTTGTCTTTCTGAGGTCTGGTAGTCTGAACAGTCGATCCTTTCAAAAAGGCCTGCATGACTCCTCCTGAGTTTGGTAAAAGCAGCAGACACACACACACACACACACACACACACAAACAAAAATATTAGCTAAAAACAAAGCTGCAGCACAAAGCTTTCCTTGAATAGAAGACACATCATGCAGATGTAACATGTGATGGTTATTCAGAGGGTCAAACTATTGGACCACAAGTACTGCAGACTGCTGATGGTCAAAGTGATTCACTTAACTACTAACTAACATGAGAAGCTGAGAGTGCAGTCAACATGTCAAACAACATCTCCATCTCTGCGATAAACACAACAGCTGCATTAATGTGAGAGACCTGGTTTGTGCCAAACTCCATTAAAAACTTCAATAATTAAATTGAATTAAATAATTGATTTCACCTTGTATGTTTTTTTTGTCACTAAAAGGTCAAAACTCAACAAAACTGTGACATTCAACAGCTTCATTTCAACGATCTGACCGTTTTGAGTGCAACATCCGGGTACTTTGAGTGCACTGCATTTTGCCGTACTTCCCTATTGGAACGCACTTATGCACTCAAAGTAGTGAGTGTAAGTACAGAAGTACGCGGATTGAAACTACAACCTGTCAACTAACGTTAGCTGTTAGCTCAGTTAGCCAGTTAGCCTGGTTACTATAGAGACGCTAGCTAGCAGCGTTAGCCACTGTTAGCTGTTGATTGATACTTACTTTATGTATCAACCCGCTGTCCACACAGACTCTGACCTTAATATCCTGCAGTCGGAGCTAACAGCCTAACGACGGTGTTACTGGTAACCGGCTGTCTCTCAGGTCGGTGTAGTCCGGTTGTTTGTTGACATGTGGAGCAGCAGCAGTCTTCCCGCCCTGGCAGAGCAAACTACTTCCGCCGACGACATCTCCTGGCTTCCAATCAGCTGCTGCGAATGCTGGAGTTGGTCCCGCCCCCTCCTCTCCTCCTCTTCCCACTCAGGTCCCTTCTCTTTTCTCTCCTTTCTCGTCCCCCTCTCCTCTTTCTCCTCTTTCTCTTCTCTCATCTTCCTCCCCTCTCCTCTTTCTCCTCTCTCCCCTTTCTCCTCTCCATATTGTGTCACCCTCTCATCTCCTGTTACTTCTCTTGTTACATTCCAAACGGTTTGATTGGATGAGAATGATCCAAATATAAATTATCAGCATTTTTGCCAGATAAGATAAGATAAGATATTCCTTTATTAGTCCCACAGTGGGGAAATGTGCAGTGTACAGCAGCAAAGGGGATAGTGCAAACAAAACAAGAAGCAGCAGTAAAAACAAAAATCAAGATACAACACAGTAAAAAAAATAAAAAATAGACAGACATATAAAATATGAACAATTTAATTAGAAGGAATAAAAAATAGGAACAATATAAACAGTTTTGACAATAAACAGACTATTAACACAATTGCACAGGTGGAAATATGATATTGCACAGTGATTGGAATGAAATTGCATCTGAAAATATTGTACAGTATGAATTGAAGTTGCACCTGAGTAGTACTGATAGACAGCCGTGTACAGTAAAGTGCAGTTATTGTCAGTTTTTAGTGTGTATGTGGTCTACTGGGAGCAGTGCTGGTTGTGGAGTCTGATAGCTGCAGGAAGGAAGGACCTGCGATCAAAGAACATGATGTTTATGGATTTGGAATTTACAAAAAGCAGATTCACCTTGCTAAGTCAACAGTGTTGCACATATGAGCACAATAATGCTTTAATTCAGGGGTTCTCAACCTGGGAGTCGGGACCACCAAGGGGGTCGCCAGATTCTATCTGGGGGTCGCCAGATGGTTGTGGAGAAAAAAATAAACTAACATCGCCTATTAAAAATAAAATAACATATTTTAGACTGGGGAATGTTTTTGACATTACATCACCTGTACCATAATTAGCCTCAGAATAGATTTTATTGAGTGTGTTTGTGAGAGTCAAAGTGTGCTGCACATGAGTTTCTGATGGGGTGTTTCCGCTGGGCTGGGAGGAGATAAAAACGTCAAAGAACGCATAAAAAATCCACACTGGACAACGCCTAGGAGCTAGCTGTTCAAACGAAACACCAACCTGATTATTCTGGAGGGTCGCGACTCATACATGTGCTTTAATGGATGAGTCAACACAGTGGATGCCGCACGCGTTGCTCAGGATTATGCTCTGTTTGTCTGCCAGCTGCTGTTCCATTGATGCTGCATGTTTCTGTTGTTTGAAAGCCTTCACGCTGTAATTGGCTGGCAGAGTGGCAGGGTGGGGCCGAGTGCAGATGTCTCTGGTTAATGGTCGTCTCCCAGGCAATCACCACGGTCCCAGTGGACGTAGGCTGATGGAGAGATGCTAATGCCCCTGCCTGGCATTATTGGCTATAATCAAAATGTGGAGTGGAATCAGCTCCAATGGCCTCTGGTAACACTGAATGAACCCAGGCAGCCACAGCATTAATGAGCCCTCATGTGACAGGATGGTGAAACGCTTAGCAAAGATGAATAATAATAATAATAATTAAGAATAATATCTATTTTCTTTAATTAAAAAAATATATAATTTGAATATCAATATAATATGAACTCAAGAAGTATGATTAAAGTGGCAGTAGGCAGTTTATTTTTGGCATCATTGGGCAAAAATCCCATAATAACCTTTCAGCATATTGTACTTCAAGTGTTCTGAGAGAAAACTAGACTTCTGCTCCTCCTCCTGGCTCTGTTTTCAGGCTTTAGAAAATCTAGCCCGTGACGGGAGACTTTGACCAATCACAGGTCATTTCATTGAGAGAGAGTGTTCCTATTGGCTGTGCATTGGTCATGTTACCGGTACTTGGTGTTCCTTCAAGCCATCTCAACCTGATCTCAACATCATTTTACAGCTAAACCGTGCACGATGATTCTGAAAACATTTTAGGAGAGAAATAGGCATTACAGCAACAGAATATTGATTCATATTTGATCAGCGCTGCCTAGTTTGACCGTTTGGTCGGAGTTCGCGAGTGATTGACAGCCGGCTCTCACAGACGGCAGCTGGACAGCAGACCTCAGATCAACTCTTACTGCTAGTTTTCCTCCGGTCTGTGAAATCTTGCAGATGCCGTTAGGAGCACCGGATGACACAGAGGAACATGTTTTTTTTCAGGTTACCTGTTTCATGCACTACTGTCAGGATATAGCGACCGTTTTATAAAAATAACTTTTTTTAATCATATTTGCTCCAATCTCGTCTACTTCAGCTTTACGTTAAGGGTAATTAAATCATGACAGACTACAACTTTGTTATTATAAAACAGGTGCATCTTCTTCCCCCACGACGCAGGAAGATGCCCCCGAGGGTGGGGGGACTTGTCTCCCGAGTCATTTTGATCTATACAAACATGGTATTTGTGCAGAACATTAAGTCAAACCTCAGATCTGCACGGTGCCTATACACCGTATAAAAACAATGTCGAGAGAATCTGTAGACGAGCCGACGCACGGCACGGCACGGCACGGCACAGCACGGCACGGCACGGCACGGCACGGCACCTCGGAGTGGGATGAGAACGACGGTGCTGTAATTTATCGAAACAATGTTCACGAGTGAACGAAGTTTGTCATATCTTATTTGTGAACACAGAATGAAACATTATTTAAAAGTTCTCTGAATCTGCTCGGCTCTGCTCGGCTGTGAAGTGTGTAAAATAATAAAATAATTATTTGACTAGCCTGACGGTCCTAAACGATGTTGCATAGTTTTATAGGCCTGATGACTCTGATCCGTCAGGAATAGGTTTTGAATAGCTAGTTACAGACTGTGTGGGCTAAAACACACTAGAAGCCTGATTCTCCTTTACAATAATTCTGAGTGGGTGGTGTGTGAGTGGGCCGGTCTGGACCAAAATGCCAGGGCCCACGGACGTTTTGTTTTTGACAGAGCTAAAGTGGGACTAGACCTCCTGGACATCCTGCACACCCTGCGCCCTGTTATTGGCTGCTGGAGGTTACACCCCCATGTGGGGCCTAAAGGCTGTTTGCAGACGCCCAGAAGAGTCCCGAGTAAAGCAAAATAAGAAGAAAAGAGAAAATGCAGTCAGAGGGCTGCAGGGTCTCTGTAGAATACAGACACCACCACACATTTCTAGTTGATCATAGTGATGATTGAGAGGGATTATATTAGTACCAGTCTCATTGTTTTTCAGGAAATTCTTTTTATTATACCCTTAAAAGAACCCCAACATTTTTTTGTTTAAAAATGATTTTCTGTATTATTTCCCCAACCTTAAATCTAATAAACCGGAGAATACTTCCATTTGAGGATCAGTCAGTGCTCCACTATAGTTCCAATCCATGTTCCAGGCACCAGGATTTCTCTCATGGACCTATTAACCCCCACCCTCCCCTCTGCTTCTCTGTCTCTCTCCCTCCCCCCCGCCCTGCAGGCAGGTAGAGCAGCCCTCTGATTCCCTCTTTGTGACTCAGCTTCTTTATTAGAGCAAACAGAGCATCATCAAAGCAGCAGCAGCAGCGCTTTTCAACCCGGAACCCGGGGAGTGGACTCAACATCTTCCTCACTTCCTGAGGAGCATCCTTTCATTCCTCCAGCTCCGGCACGTCTTACACAGTTTTTTAGAGTGTCTTTTTTCCCCCTTTTTTTCTTGTTTTTGCTCTGAGGATTATTGACCTGGAGGCTTCTTCTTTCTTTTTTGGATATGTCTGCCAGCATCATGGAAAGGATTGAATAACTGTCCAGGTGGCTGATGTTTTGTTGTGGACTAATTAGCTCTAATTGCAGAGTGGCTGCTTTGTTCACTGACTGACACATTTACTGACAAACTGGCTCTTTTCTGTCTGGTTTTTCCACTAACTGCCCAGTTTGCTGGCTGAGAAACAAATAGTCTCTTTTTTGTTCACGGACTGGCTGACTGACTGGGGTGTTGACCATCTGACAGATGAACCTGTTATTTTTTTTGTTCATTAAACTCGGGCTGACTGCTTGTGTTATTCCCTGACTGGCTGTCTAGGTTATTTCACCTGTGCCTGGCTTCCAAGCTTGATTATTTGTATACACAGGCTTACTATCTTGCTGACGGGGCTGGGAGTGGCTCCCCCATTGTCACCCTCAGGATTTGTGATAGAGGTGTGATGAAGGAGAGGAAAGGCTCCACATAGGAAAAGTCAAAAGAAGAAAGAACAAAAAGCAGCAGAGAGAAAAGAGGAGGAAAAACCCTCACGGGAGAAAACTGAATTAGGGATAAAAAAAGGAGGGGAGATTGTTGGGGAAGGAAGAGGTGACGAGAGGAGGCGTGGCAGCGGAGAGAGAGAGAGAGAGAGAGAGAGAGAGAGAGAGAGAGAAGGGGAGGAGAGTGGATGCAACCCACACCCTGAGATGCTGTGCTGGCTGAGAGAAGACGAGATGTCGGTCCAGGAGCTGCTACAGAGGGTGCAGTGTGTCATCACTCATGTCGGTAAGTCGTCACATTTCTCCCCCTTTTTTTTCCTCTTCTTCATATTTCACAGATGGATGGAATAAGAAGAGCTTTTGTCTCTGCTGAGGAAAATGTACGTGAGAGCTGCCTGTTGTTAGTTGAAGTGTATGCTGGAAGAGGTGTTATGAGGTTGTCTGGAAATCCTTGAATTGGTTGAAAATGTGAAGAGAAGCAGAGCAGATGAAAGCGCGGGGGGGAATCTCCATCCTCTCATCAGGACCACTGAGTGAGGAGGGAGGCAGAGGGATGCAGAGGGAGGCAGAGGGATGCAGAGGATGCAGAGGGAGGCAGAGGGGTGCAGAGGATGCAGAGGGAGGCAGAGGGGTGCAGAGGGATGCAGTGCACATGGGCAGAGGAGAAAGTATGTCATCAGGATAGAACATGAAGTTGGATCAATGTTGGTTTTTCTGTGGTTATGAGAATATTCAAAGATATATATGAGTTTATTTTATACTACAGCAAACATCCTGTACATAGCGTACATTTATCAGGGCTTTCACTACTTATTAGTGGAATTATGTGTATGCTGGTGAATGACTATCAATCATCTTAGTGCTATTCTTTTATTTACTAGATCAATATTTAATAGATTTACAACCTTATATTACTATTATTAGCTACTATGCTATATCACCGTTTTCTATCTTCTCGTCCTTTTTTGCCTTCTCCTTCCATGACTCCTTTCCTCTTTCTCTTTTCCTCGTGTCTTCTCTCGCTTCCCTTCCTTTCCATCCGCTCTGCATCTCCACCTCCACCTCCACCATCCATCCCTTCTGACCTTTCTCTCTGCCTCCCCTCTCTTTCATGTCCTCTCCTCTCCATCCATCCATCCATCCATTTTTCCTCCTCCTCCTCCTCCTCCTCCATTCTGCATCCGGGTCATTATCCCCCGGCTGGTTGTGAAGTAGGTTAATGTGCCATGCTGGAGACTATCGCACACCGTCCTCCATCACTGCACTTCCTGCATCGCATAGCGTGGGGAGTGAGGGGCAGGGGCGGAGGGGGGGCTCGTGCAGAGCGTTACTATGGAAACTGAGCCAGTTTCTGCAGAGCAAGGGGCCACCGGATTGATTTACTTGGAGCCGTGCAACTCACATGGGATGCTGCGGCATCAGTGGCTGCGTAAAGGTCTTCATTAAACTGGATGTATTTCTCACTCATATTCTAATCTTACCGAACCCCTTGTCTCCTATTTTCATATTCCCAGTGCCTACCCATTACGGAATTACGTTTACATTGATCACACATAAGTGGTTTAAACAGAACAAAGCAAAACATTATCTAACACATAAAGCTGAGATTGCCTTCTGTTCCAGGTTGTTTCAAAGATATAAAACTTCAACTTTAAATAGCCACTGCAGCTTCTGTCCATCGTCTACCCAAAAACAGCATCAGACAAGGGAATCGACTCAAACTCAAATGGTCATATAACGTACAATAAAACATGAAATGAAATTCACTTTAAACTTCTTTTTAGATCATAAACATGCATATCGTCTTCTCCTCCGGCATAGCTGTGAACCGACCTACTTCACTAGCAAAGGGTAGGATACCAGATCTCAACTGAGCACACAATGACCTCTGGCTCCTAGTTAGAAAGGACGTAGCACCATCCATAACCCTCGCTGCTTCATACTGTATATACATCTAGAAATTGTAGATGTTGAAATATATGTTCTAAGCATTTTTATACAGACTTCTCATCCTTGTTGAGTTCAAAGCTGACTTCGTTTTTGACCTTGAAAACAGCAGATGACAAAATAATCTCACAACAAGGTCCATCTAGCAGCTCCTTGGTTTTGAGCTGTTCTGGAGGCGTCATTTGACGGCTGTTTGAAATATGATAAACAGATTGACTCTGTTGTTAAAACAAGGTTTTTCCAGCTTCGTCTTCCAGCTAAAGTAAAGCCCTTCCTCGATCGGCGCGATCTCGAGAAGGCAATTCACGCCTTTATTAGTTCGAGACTTGATTATTGTAATGCAGGTTGGTCTCAACCAATCTTCACTCGCGAGCGTCCAACTTATGCAAAATGCTGCTGCTGCTTTTTAACTAACACTTCCACACACTTGAACACATGTTGAACACAACAAATGTTGGTGATTAGATTTGAATATATTCTTTCCGGTAAAAAGCTTATATATTTATATATATATATATATATATAATATAAAATTCCTTCTGCTGCTCTGTTCCAAACTTAATTCAAGTTATTTTAATGAACTTGTAATAAACGTTAGACAGTAATCATGATTGATGAGTACTCTTGTGAGGTTTACACTGCCTGATGTTTTCAGCTTTATTACCCAGTTTAAGCATTCGTTAGAAGAGTAATCGAATGTACATTACTTTGATGAAGTGATTAAGATAGTTACATTACCCATTACATTTTAACAGGGTAACTAGTAATCTGTAAGCTATACATATCTGAAGTAACCTTTACACATCTGCAAACGCACGTACTGATGACATTCATGTGACATGATCAAAAGCTCCAGAACTCCAGTCTCCAGTAAGGCCAACATGCTGTTTTCTCACTTTGACTTTGAAAGATGCGTCTTCTTATTCCTGCAGTCGGACGGCGTCACACATCAGCTTATTACAACTCTACAGCTATATGATGTTTTGGCATCATTTTAGACAAATTTCCCCAGATCGAGCCTAGCTGGCACATTTGGTATCTTTGGAAACTATTATTTAAAAAAAAGCTCTGTGGGTTTGAGCAATGATTGCATGTTTGCATTTAAAGATACTTCATCTTGTTGCAGGACTTGCTGCATGCCTCTCTATTTATTAACCCCAATCTCAACAAGACAGTGGTGTTCATTCTCCAGCAGGGAGCTCACTCGCTCCTGCTAGAGCCACACAGGGATCTGGGTCATGGAAATCCTCCTCCCCTTATTGATTTTACAGGCAAAAATATAATTTTTCATGCACTGATCAAGTTTGAGATTTTGGTTTTTGTTACCGTAACATGTCTTCTCTCAGACTAGTGGAAAGAAAACATTTATTTTACCACTTTGTCTATTTGCGTCTGTAGATTTCTCCTAAATTCTCCAACAGTTAGCATTAGGTAATGCCTCATTTGCATATTTAAACACAACATTTCAGAAAACTTGTAATACAAAAAACAATTGTCTTAATGTTAGTAATCAACTGGGGAAGTTTCATGGTGGTATCTATTAGTTAAACCAGTAGTGTCTTCAAACTGTAGTGAATTTTACCATCCATATCTTTAAAGGCTGTTTTCTCTCAGACCCTGAGCAAGAAATCTCCACTTCAGCAGCACTTACATCCACCAAACTTTCATTTTCATTCCTATCTAAAGAATATTCTGAAAGTTTTTACAGTTTGTTCAGATGTCATTCATAGCCTGATTTATACAACATTTTATTCCTAAAAACATGGAGAAAATCTGTGTTTTATGACTGTTGACAGTATTTTCGGATTGATGGAGTGATAAAAAGAGATATCCCTTTACTAAAAACCTTTGACTCTAATATGTCAACAAAATGAAACAAGAATTTTGAACCTGACTTTATCCAATGTTCACATTTCTCTTCTGGAGTTGTACGCATTAACACATCTTTAATAAGACAATGCCTCATTTGCACATTTAAGTTTTCAGAAAACTTGTAATACAAAAAATACTGGTCTTAATATCAGCAATCAACTGGGGGAAGTTTCATGGTGGTATCTATCAGTTTCCACTAGACAGCCTGTCGTCTGATTGTCTTGTTGAACCACCATTAGTGTCATGTGGAACAGATGGAGCAGGAGGAGCAAAAGGCTCAAATGATGGGACATAATTGATCTGAGTTGACCTGAAGGTCTCCTCGCTGTGTGTTCAATCACTGGAGATTGATCATGGGAAGCTCTCTCTATATGTCGTATGACTGACGGCCAACCTGCTCGGCCAGTCTTCCCTCCAAGGCGTCCATGTTGAGATGAAACGCCCAGCGTAGTTACTAAAATTCAGAGGTGCATGACAGACCACTTGCGTGACGACTTGCGTAGCCATGCGAAAGCCGCGATGACGTAATTTCCGGACGTGTGCATCTCGAGCCGGCCATAAACCAGGCTTTAAATTAATGTTCACACCTCAGGAATATCACATATCCACTCTTTGTGTCGACTCACATAATGATGAGATTGCTGCCCAGCCGGGTCGGACCCAGTGTGCTTATTTAAGTTGTTTCCACACGGAAGGCTGAGGATAGGCTCTTCGATGCTGGAGGAAGGCAGAGAGCAAATGCTCATCCATTCCACGCAAATGAATACAGAAGGCCGTAATCGACTCAAACATGATCCGGAGACGTGCACCGTTGTTGTTTTGCTGTGTGCTTATTTAGTTTCTTGGTGTCGAATTTGTGTTTCGCCTTGGGTATTATGGGCTTTTAGCCGAGCTGTTAGACTGTTTGCGCAACTGCCCCGGTAACAGGGGCGCTCGGGTTCAAGTTAGTTAACAATGTGTTAACAAAGCAAGGCAGCAAGCTAATCGCTAACACAGTGAGAGATTAGTACTAACACTTGCAGATCAATGATTGGTTAAAAAGGTAAACAACCAATGTTTTGAGATGGCTACTGTCTAACTTAGGTTGTCCGCCCGAACAGAGCCAACTATTTTGTCTATATCTTACTCGTCAGAGCATAATGAACAGAGATTTCGCCGTCATTTTTGTTGTCAATTTTTTTGTTAAAATTTAGAAAATGAAATAAAAGGACGTCACTGAATATTTATCCGTCAAAATTTCTTCAACAAAATGAACTCAGTTCGTCCAACAAATGTGCCCAAGTTGAGCATACCCACGCAAACACACACACGTGGAATTTTTATGTTCACATGTGATGTCCTACAGTGATTTATATTTTGTGAAATATCCCCAAATCATCATGTGCCTCCATCATACAAATTTATCACGTTGAATGTATGAAAACCACATTTGCCTAGAGTGCTGTATGTGACGTTTTCACATGCCATGATTTTCCGTGTGATAAACATGTGAAACGCATACATCTTCCTGTGTTATGGCATCATATCACATCATCATCATCATATGGAAATATAAATACAATGTGTAATTAAAGATTTCTTAGCTCCCTTTAAATGGGACGGTGCTGCTCAGTTGTACCCAGCGAGGTCAGATTTTTTAAGTATTTTTATAAAAGAATTTTCAGGTTTTGCTGTAAAATGTCTAAACTTTTTTCTCCCGTGATGTATGTATATTACAGGAAACCCATTATTCCTATAGTATTATTATGATGACATCAACTCCACCACCTATGCACGTCCACACCTATAGGCTTACACAAAATGAGCCCTCTGTCCCCTATTGGTGGCTGATGACGTCACATCACAGCAGCACCAGGATGTGTCGATGTGTCATACCGTTGTTCCCTCATGCATAATTCATGACTGTGCGCGCCGCTTTATGGATGCCTGATCTGAAATGGCTACTCCCGTCCCGCTGAAGCGTGCTGTCAGGATGATTAGCGCCGAGTCCTGCAGATAAGAGCCGGCTTGCTCAGACAGACAATCGTATTCTTGTTCAATTTAAAGCTCCTTTGAACCGAACCCCCCCCACCCCAGCAGCCTTGCTCTGTCTGTGAGCTCCTCCTAAACTGCTGCTTTATCAAAGGAGGGTGTGTTACAGCGACCTCAGGAGTGACCTTCAGAGTGTCCAGTGACAAAAAGGTCAGGCTGCAGCGAGGGATGATGCTGAATGTTGCTGTGTTTTGTTGCTCTGGGCAACCGAGAGAGTATGGAGGACAATATCTCTTTGAGTGTGCAGGGAAATTCCTGTCCTTATTATGAAAATGGGCTATAGATATAGGGATCATTTTACACATAATGCTGGATTCTTAGAGACTGCTACAATGTAGAGAGTCTGTAACATAAGGATGACTTTATGGGCCATGATCTGTTCTGTCATGAGCACTTCATACCCATTTGAGTTTTTTTTAACAGTCCTGCCAAGAGCAGTTGTGGATTTAGTGCTTTGCTCAGTGCTTATTATTCTCTTTAAGGTGTTATAGAGGTTGGGATTTCACTAGAGGGCCATAGTTTGAAGCGTAGGGCCGCTGACCAAGCGTCGGTATCTGACGAGTCGGGAGTGAGAATGTGTTGAACATAGACATGAGATTGATATCCAATTTCTCAACTCTCTCTCTAAGAAATAAAGCAAATAAACTGATTTCTGCAAAAAAATAAATGTTAAACTACTCCTATAATAATTACATTTCCAAACATAATGTTCACCTTGGTTGGCACATTACATCATCATGGAAGCTTCATGGTCCTGGGTAGGAAATAACATCCAGTGCTTTTCTCACCATCAACAACTACTGTAATCTCAAGTGTTATGTTGTGATAGCTGCTGGGGTTTGTGGTATTACCCAGAGGACCCACCCACCCGCCCCCCCAACCTTTGTTGTTATGACGTCAGAGCTGCATTCTCTGCTTCCTCTTCCTGCCTCCGATACGGGGGGTGGTGGTGGAGAGGGGTGGGTCACAATATCCTTCGGAAAGTGTTTGTCTTTCATATTGTCAGCTGGACTGAGGCCAGCTGACCAGCTCCGCTCAGAACAACACAGCTCAACAATAGAATTGATCCACAAGAGAACCGATTTCACAGAGCGGGTCAATCCTGAGCCTGATCAAGTGGGCCGAGGTCAAGTGAGCCGACACGGTGTGTTGACGAAAAGTGTCTGAGTGAAGCTCGGCCACATATGTTTCTGGTTTTACTACACCGGGTGTCTGCATGGGTGGACATGTTCACACAAATATAGACAGACAATCCGTGCAGACAAAAATCAATCTCAGACCCTCACCTGGACAGGATACATCATTTGCATTTTACTACCAACCAAGTCCTCCAAACTAAACCAGAATATTCAGTTTGTTGGTTGCCATCTAAAATGACACATAAGAGCGTCAGCATGGAAGCGTCTTACTGCTTTCACTTTTTGTTTTCACCACCTGTCAACCATGTGATTATTTCTCTCTCTCAAGAAACACTTAAGTAACACTTCCCAGCAGCTCCTTCTCTCCAAAGTACTGTTACAGTAATTTACACTTCTGATGATGAGATTGTTTTTAATGGGAATTAGCAGGTGTAAAGTCCCTTAAAATTCACCAGATAACAAAACCACCTCACAATTCATACCTTAAAAGGGCCTTCATTTTTCGACTAAGGTGAAACTCAGTGATGGGTGTCGAGCTATCTGGTAAAAGTTAAGGAGTTTACTGTAAAAGTAGAGATATGTTGTTTTTTAGGCATTTGAACAAACAACTAATGCTGTTTTCCCTCTCGGCATGTCCTATCTATACCACTTGTTCCTCTGAGAAGTGATAGTGATTCAACGTAGCGTGACATGATAGGACCAAGAAGTAGAGCTGCCCTGAGGGCTTGTCAATCACATTTGTTTATTGGATTAATTCCAAAGTGTCTGAAACGAGAAAACGACTTGTATTTTCGTTTCATCCTCCCCTCCCTGATCCCGGGTGCCTGATCCAGGGTGCCTGATCCCGGGGGTCTGCTCCTGGATGCCTGATCCCGGGTGTCTGATCCCGGGGGTCAGATTTTAGGTCCTGGGCCTTAAACCACTACAGATGCTTTTCTCCATTCACTGCTGGCACTCTGTGTTGTCAGTGTTGCTGACGGAGGCCAGCCTGTAAGCATCAAAGGGGGTTTTGGATGAAGATATCCTAAAATTGTGGCTGAACAGAGAGCAGAAAACAGCAGCTGTTCCTTTCAGCTGTTGGACTGGTGGGAACATTCTGCTCATCAATTATTCAAGTGCTGAAGGTAGCATATGAAACGTCACAGACTAATAGCAGACATTTCCAGTGAGTCATTACTCATTACTCATCGTGTGGATCCTCACAGGATGTGTTTGGCCTGGTTCAACATTTCAATTCTTTTACTGGTAATGTCATCCATGATGTAATGACGCCTCCTCCCTGCAGCTGATTATTACAGTACACAGTTAGGACAGTTGTTCATCCTGTTGAAGTGTTCTTGAACACCTCTGACTGATGTATTCAATCCTGAGTGTTATGTCTCTTCTGGTTTATTGAAACTTGGAAAAAATGGTTTTGGCACTTGACGGAGCGTGTGACCTGTGCAGGAAAAGTGACATGTATCACTGCTCTTTGGTGCTTAATTGGTGAGTCATGCTTCTGCCCCTGTTGGTGTTCTCTTGTCGTAAGGTTTCTTGGATTGACTGCATTTTGAATCAGGCTAATCATCCTGGTCTATTTAGACTGGGTCGGACTGTCCTCGGATTAGAGTTTGGGTAGGTTTTTTCACACCCAGTCTGTTTTGTAATCATCGTAAACATGTGCAATGAGGGAATATTAAAGTGGTGACTGCT